>NC_053027.1:323379850-323570987 GCF_003073215.2 Triticum urartu | reverse complement strand
GAAACAATTCAATGCAAAACAAATGCAAAAATGCTCGTTTGATTGTTTACTTTTAGCTTCATTGTCTGTGGTTATTTCTCTGTCGTACTTTGTACGGAGTATCTCACTGGTTGGAAAGGCATGCAAATTCCCAAACCGCTTCCTACACCCTGTATCGAATTTTTTTGCCTAACAAGTTGTGCCGTGCAATTGGAATTCCAACTTGAGTACTACTACTAGTAGGAGTACCAGGGGCCAGTTCTTTTAGGCTTCTAGATTAGTAATCCCATAACTACTACCTCCGTCCTGGTTTATTGGTCCCCATTGTAATCTGTGTCAAATTTTGATCATAAATTTAACTAATGAAATGTTAGTGCATGTCACATGCACTACTCCATCCGTCTAGGTGAGTAAGTCATCTTAGGCTGTGCACCGTGACCAAGGAGGAGGAGAAAACGAGAAACGTTAATGTTTATTTGCTAATTAATAGTATTGCATGCAATGAACTAACCACTGCATGTCGTGTTTGATATCTCAAGTCATTAAAAGCATGCATACTCTTTATCTCTTATTGGTTGATATGTCAAGAAACAAGAAACGAGGTAGAAGTTAATGCACTGCGCCTAAGTTTTTTGGGATTATTTGGTTTTCGTAAGATGACTTACACACCTAGACGGAGGGATTACAATGGCGAGGAATAAACCAGTTAAATCTTTGGTCAAAATTTAGCACAAATTACAATGGTGAGGAATAAACCAGGACGGAGTAGTAGTTTAGAAGCCCAAATAAATGAGTGAGGCGCCTTATTGTTACTCTCCACTGTGACTAGTCTTGTGGGAAAAGCTGGGGAAGCCGCCAAAAGAACTAGCCCTAGGAGTAGTAGCTAGGGATCGAGTGTGCGAGATGAACCGGAGAAAGTAAATGTAGAGAGATGAAATGCAAAAAAGATGGAGGGATGTGATGGTTGCTTGTCCATTTATTTTACCAGGCCACTTATTACTGGGAGTGGTTGGGTTTTGTGATATGATGGCTTTACTGCCGCGCCACGAGCGGGGTGAGAGGTGAGACTCCCGTGCAGCACCGCCCTCTACACTTGTACTACATCGGTCGTGGTTTATTAGTCCCCCATTGAATTTGACTGAAGATTTAACTGACAAAATGTTAGTGCATGTCAACAAAAACTATATCATTGGATTCGTATTTGAACATAGTTTTGAATGATATAATTTTAGGTGACATGCATCAGCATTTATCGTACTATATATAATGTTAGTTCAATTTTTGGTCGTACTAATCTATAGTAGTAAGGTGTCCGTGCGTTGCACCAAAGAGTGAAATGAATTGATCGGGGAGTTGTTTATTTTGACAAAGGATGTGGGGGTCATCTCATGTGTAACGGGTATCAATAGGTTTCTTCGGATATTATTTCATCTCTAGAGCTAACAAACATCCGGGTGAAATAGATAAAAAGGTATCTTTTGCAAACAAAAGCGTTCAACTGTTCAACCTGCATCCAAAACTTGTGAAGAAATAACACTTATTGTGCTTTGCAAGAAATGATCTTTAAGAAATAGTTTTTGAGTAACGATTGTTATACATGTTGGCTACAGATGACATGGCACTTTGTTATAGTCAATAGTTGGCTATATTATTAAGTAATATTAACCATGCCCTTATACACCTAGACCCAGGGATTAAATCAGGATGACTTGCAAGCGGGCAGAGGATATGTAAGAAATGGTTCATCATAAGTCTTTCACCAGTACTATAGTAAAAATTCATACATGGAAGATTCTAGACTAAACCATAAACGGATACACTTTTATTCATGCGCGATACTCCAATAGAGCAAGATCCTGCATGGAAGTCACCACATGCTTAGACAGCGGATTACATTGAGCGAAGACTAATGATCAACATTTAACTTGATAATGCGTATGTCCAGGTGAACCTCCTTGGAGTCCCCGTGCACCGCATCGGCGGGTAAAGGATGCCATGGGTTTTCCAAGTCCACATTGGCGGGATAGTCCCAGCTCCCCAAAGTCCAAGTCCGTTTGATGAGGCCGGTGTCGCCACCCACGCGACCTAGAGGGGTAGTAACACTTCCCACGCACCCGTACATCAGCCTCGTGTCAGTGTCAGCATCAGCGGCGTCGCCCCTGACGCACATTACAGAGACAGGTTGGTGGCCCGCGCGGGCCTCGCCGGTGCCCACGATCAAGAGGAAGACGCTGCCGTCCTCCTCCGAGACTAGTAGGCGGCGGTGATCCTCCAGCGACTCCGGCATGGTGAACGGGTAGCACGTCTCGTACTTGATGTTCTCCGCCAATGGCCAGCAGTGACCGCTGCACGCATCTGTGAGGTGATGCACCATGTCCGCCGGCGAGCCACAAAACGGCATCGGGCACTCATAGCCGTGGACGAAGGGCTCCTTGGAGGCATCGACCAGGCCGTCCATGAAACGGGAGTGGCTGTAGGGGACATTGCACCAGTTGAATATATGAGCAAGTTACTACAAGATTTAATCCGAATAAGCACAAAATAAATCATGACGGCTATAACAGAGATGAAACTAATCATGTGGACTAGCATAGTAGTAGGATACAGAGTAGAAACATGAATTCTACCACGATTTCAAACAGGAAGGACAGAAACACATACGGTGCAACAGGAGCAGCACCATTTGCGTTGAGGTTGTCGCCCATGTCCAAACACCACGTAGACACGGTCTTTGAGCATGGTTAGTAGTCGTTCCACGCTCGGGCATTGAAGTTTGTAACTATTTTAGATTAGAATATACTACTCCTCCGGTGCTAGTAGTAGAGCAGAGTCCTACTCTACTACTCTACTCAAGCAAGTTAGGGCATAGCACTGTAGGGAGTACCAGTACTGTGATCACTCAAGCAAGTTGTCTGGCATCGACATGACCCTATGCTGCTGGTATGTGTCTCGTAAGTCAAGCGGCATGCTGTAGTCATCATCACCTGTCCACTTCCCGCAGCACATATTCGCTTCTCCATCTTTGTCCACACATAATCTCGTCCAATCTTCCATCCCCGCTAAGGCGCCTCCCCCCTTTTCTGAAACCCAAGCACTAACAATGGCAGAACCGAGCAGCGTCCGCCGAAAGAGTGGACGGAATTCACTCCCCACAGAGGTAATCAAGCTCATTGTTTCGCGTGTGGACAATCTCAGTACCATGCCGCTCGCCGCGTGCTCGTCGGGGTTGTACTGTTTACTCAAAGCCCTCGGGCCGGAGCTTTTTAAGCCAGCTCCTTGCTTGCTGATGCCTCCTGATCTTCATAAACGGCGTGTCACGCAGCATAACGATCGTAGGGTGGCGAGCATCAACCCCCTTGACTGCGATCCGATCCCCGTCAGCCTCAACTACATTAACGGTATGTACTGGGTCGGCAAGAACACGTCTTGGATGGTGCTCGTCGACGGCGCGGCAGCTGGATGCTCGTGGAGGTCTACACTCGGCGACTGATCCCCCTTCCTTCGATTAACACTGCACTGCTTTGGCACCGCAGCCCAGAATACTCGGAATCTTACAGTAGCCAACATGATACCAAGTTTGATTTGCTCAAGGTTGTAATCTGCCAAGTGCCCACAAGATCTGCGAATTATAAAGACTTCAGGCTAATTGTGTTCTTTAACCGCGGTCTCGCCTATCTGACAGGTCACTGCGGTAAGTGGATAAATCTGCACGTCCATCGCAGGATCATACATCCTCCATGGTTCTCTGATGCCATTGAACACAAGGGCTTCATTTACGCTGTCGACTCCTTCTATGGCTGGACGTATTGCTGGCCTACTCCAGTCATCGCTACAAACGGCTGTTACAGCAGTATGTTACTTTCCTATGATATTATGATGGCTTGCTTATATTACTGTCAACATTTGCTGAAAAAATATTCATGCTCATAACATGCTGTTCTTAAGATTGACTAAATCAAGAGCCCTTTTTTATTTGACTCCAACTTGATATGATGTTGTAGGCCGCCTGGTGTCCCTACCCTTCCTAATCCTAGAACCTTTCAAAGAAAAGCGGCATGGCAGTTGCAGGTGGTTCCTGGCTTGATTAGACGACGACAAAAGATTGATGATCGTTCGCATGTACCGGACGTGTTGTTTCGCGGAATACAATCACAGTCACTGCAAGGTCTTTGAGCAGGATTCCAGCTTCTCTGGGCCTTCAAGAATTTTTGACTGGAAGCTAGTAAGTAGCCTTGCTACATGCTCTTTGTTTGTCGGACTGAATTATCCGATTAACCAGGAGATAACTGACGGCAAGGATCATGATGGCAGCGCTATTTCGTTCATGAGGCAAAACTGTGTGTACACAACGTACCATGCGTCTCTGCATGCACCATACCTTGATATGTGCCGCCACGCTCTACAGCCCAAAGTAGGAGAGAGGGTCGCAAGTATCAGACTTCGACCTGCTGGCTGGAGTTTCCCCCATCAGGCACCCATCTGGTTCAAGCCGTCAGCCAATCTCCACAGCTTAATAAATAGTAACGTCTAACTGAGCCAGTTAGTTAGATGCATACAGTTGGTGTAGTAGGATCTTTATTTAGTTTGATGCATACACTTGTTCTTTTTTGGTAGCCCTTTTGTAATGATGGCTGATGTTTGGTTTGGAAGAGAGAGTTGCGACTTCACTCTTCTGGCCTGCTTACTGCTTCTGTTGCACCCTAGCCCTGGTTGCTGCTGCTGCTATTTTCAATGTACAATCAGTAGTATATTTCGTCTGTTGGTTGAATAAATGTGTTGTTAGAATGACAAACACAATGTTTTGGAAGTCGTTGCACGGTTCGATCCTTTAGTGCCCCGTACCATACGTAGCGCATACTATTTTTTGTACGGAACACATTTTCCACTTGTTGATAACATGCAGCCCACTGATGAAGGCCTAATAGAGAAGCCCATAATTAACTGGAAGGGAGGCTCTCACATGAATCCGGCCCAGGTACATGCTCATGGTCCCCTAAACATAAATAAGTAAATAAATAAAGCTAAATGCTCATGTACCAGTTCTTTGGGAAAATAGGTAGCCCAGTATTTCTTTTTGAAGAATACCCAAGCTAGGCCTATTTGTTTTCTCCGAATTACTGGGTTGCAAATCTTTCAAGACGAGGAGCGATGCATTCCGGCCTGGCTTAAGAGTATGGTCAATGTATGTTAAAAGTAATATCAAAAGGGGTTGAAAATTCCAAAAAAATTATAGCAAATGGGATATAAGTTTCTTTTTTTTGTTTTTGTTCTTCACTGATATCTTATACGTATTTCATTGGATTTAACATGACATAGTACTAATTTATTTTTAAATTTGTTTTAGTATGGCTATTAATTTTTGGATTAAGAATATTTCGTTCCCAGCAAAAATTTGTGAATTTTCAAAATTTCCCACATATTTAGTTAATTTTTTGACCCTGGAACTGACCAGAAAATGGCCAGCAATTCTAAAAATGGAAAACGGGCTGCAATAAATTCCATATGAATTAGAAAATGAGTAAAAATTATAAAAATAATAGAAAATGGGCTGTACACGCCACAGATTTCGAGGCTGACTTGTTTACGCAAGGCTTTGTCAGTGAACACACGATTCTAGCAGCAGTGACTGTTGGATGTCCATCCAACGGCTGACGTGCTTCTTCAATCTCTGATCTTCCTGCTCCAGCCGCCTAAACTAGCGTCGGCGGGACTGCCTGCTCCCTCCTCTTGTGGCCCGCTGTGATGCCGCGCAGGCTTCCCCTGCCCACCCTACTCCCTCCGCTGGCCTGGCCACACGCAATCAACTGCCTCCTTATTACGCGAAAAAATGATTCCTCCCACTGACATCTGGGGCGCACCGGTTGGGAGGCTGACCTGTGTGCCTACTAAGTTGACGCGTACGCAGGGCTTGTCAACTTAGTCAACAAACGATTCTAGTAGCAGTAACCGTTGGATTTGAATCAAACGGTCCTGCCGCTTCTTCAATCGCTGCTCTTCTTGCACCAGCCGCCCAAACCAGCATCGGGGAGACCGCCTGCTCCTGCCTCCAGTGGCCGGTTGTGCTGCCGTTGAGGCCTCATCGCCCCCTACTACTCTCACCGCTAGCCAGGCCCTGCCGCGACGACAGCCTCACACTGCAGCCAAACCAGTGAACCCTCGTACTCCTCTCCGCGTGGGCATCCACTGCCGCGTCTTCCTCAGCTCTGCGTCGTCGCCTTCCTAGGCCTCACCGTCGTCCACCACCTTGGTGCTATCGGCGCGGCGTGGTCAAGGTGGTCAACGACATTCCATCGGAATAGTACTGTACATGGAGAGGCTGACAGTTGGGTCCATGGCCACAGCCCAGTTTTTTTGTGATTTGCCAAGTAAGTCACTTTGTCAGGCCTGTTGGGCTGCAAATCTTTCAAGACGAGGAGAGCTTTCATTCGGCTGGCCGAGAAAATGACCCATCAGTAATGAGAAATGGGTGTACATTTTTAAAACACATCAAACCGGCAATTAGTTTCAAATATCTTTTTTTATTTGGAGATTTTAAATTACATAAATTTTTATGCGTGGAGAATTTGTTGGATTTTATATTGATATACATTTATTTTTAAAATCGGTTTGAATGTGAGTCGAAATTTCGGGATTAAAAACAGTTCGGACCGCACCGAAATATGCAAAATTTCGTATAATTTTTTAACCGTGGCCACAATATGGGCTGTAATGCTAACAAAAAGAATATGGACTCCAAAAAAACCTTAATAATTAGCAAATGGGTTGTAAATTATTAGAAATAATGGCAGATGGGCTGTATGCTGTTTTCCACAGATTTGAGGCTTTCCTTAAAAAAAGCTTGACGCACAAGCAGTGACTGTTGGATGGCCATCCAACGGCCGTCGTGCTTCTTCAATCTCTGCTCTATCTGCTCCAGCCGCTCAAACAAGCGTCAGCGGGACTGCCTGCTCCCTCCTCCCCGCGGCCGGCTCTGCTGCCGCGCAGGCCTCACCGCACCACCGTACTCCCATCGCTGGCCTAGCCATCCCTCTACTCCCCACACCTGCTGTTATTCTCCGGCGATGGCAGACGAACTAGTAAACCCTCGTACAGTCGTACTCCCCTCCGTGTGGGAAACAACTGCTGAGTCTTCCCTGCCTCCATGTCGTTCCCTTCCTAGGCCTCGCCGTCGTCCACCGCCCTGGTGCTCTCGACACGGCGTGGTCAACATGGTCAACGACCGACATGCATCTGAAGTGGACTGTACGTGGAGAGGCCGACAACTGGGTCCACGGCCGCATGCAAGGAAATGCCTCCTTATTATGCGCAAAATAATGATTCCTCCACCTGACATCAGGGACCCACCAAAAAGGCCTTTGTATTTCATGAAAATAACGTTACCGCCGCTGACAGCTTGGACCCACCAGCTATATCTTCGCACGCAAGGAAGTGCCTCCTTATTACGCACAAAAAAATGAATACTCCCCCTGTTAGCTGGGACCCAGTATAGTGGCAGGCTGACTTGTGGGCCTACTAAGTTGACGGGGACGGAGGGCTTTGTCAACTTAGTCAATATGCACAATTCTAGCTCAAGTGACCGTACGATGTCCATCCAACGACCATAGTGCTTCTTCAACCTCTGGTCTTCTTGCTCCAGCCGCCCAAACCAGCGCCGGTCGTGTCTTGTGCTCCCGCCTCCCGTGGCCGGCTGCGATGCGGCAGAGGCCTCACCGCCCCCTACTACTCCCACCGCTGGCCAGGCCATCCCTCTACTCACCCACACCCCGTGTTATTCTGCGGCGACGGCAGCCTCACAACACAGCAAACCAGTGAACCCTCGTACTCCTCTACGCATGGGCATCCACTGCCGCGTCTTCCCCAGCTCCGTGTCGTCCCCTTCCTAGGCCTCGCCATCGACCACCACCCTGGTGCTCTTGGTGCAGCATGGTCAACGTGGTCAAGGAACGGCTTCCATCGGACGTGGACTATACGTGGATAGGCTGACAGCTGGGTCCACGGCCGCAGCAAGGAAGTGCCTCCTTATTACGTGCAAAATAATTATTCGTCCACCTAACAGCGGGGACCCACCGGACGGGCCACCGTATTTCAGGAAAAAAACGTTTCCCCCCTGACTGCTGGGACCCACCAGCTACATCTTTGCACGCAAGGAAGTGCCTGACACTCGAGACCCACCTGGTCGAAGCGTATGTAGCGTTGTCATTCTGGTCGCGAACGTGTACGTACATATATACTGGTGGATGTAGAGGCGCGCACGTGTCGTAGTAGAGGCGCGCACGTAGCATGTACACGTACGTACAGCGGCCAGGGTGCAAGAAAGAAAATACGGCCACGTATGTGTACATACAGGCAGGGTGTCGAACGCCTACTCGCGCATACGTACGGCCAGGGCTCATGTACATGGCTGGGTCGGAATAGAGAAACAGCGTCGTCGTCATGTTCATGGGGAGGCAACGGAATGCGTCGTGTTCATGGGGAGGCAACGGAATGCGTCGTTTTCATCGGGAGGCAACGAAACAAGTGGGAGCCAACCGGCTGGGTCGGAACGAAATGCGTGGTCGTGTTCATCGAGAGGGCTTGGACGGAACAGGCGATGGAAACGAGGCCTGGCGTACCGCAAAACGGAGGAAACAGACCTCCTATGTTCGGAACGGGGTCCTGTTGATCGGAAGGGGTGTGGCGTACCGCAAAACGGAGGAAACGGACCTCCTACGGTCGAAACAGGGGTCCTGTTGGTCGGGAGGGGTGTGGCGTACCGCAAAATGGACGAAACGAACCTCCTACAGTCGAAACGGGGGTCCTGTTGATCGGGAGGGGTGTGACGTACCGCAAAACGGACCTCCTACAGTCGAAACGGGGGTCTTGTTCATCGGGAGGGGTGTGGCGTACAGAAAAACGAGACTCCGCGGGATACTGTTCATCTCCACCGTCGACCTCCTCCAGCCTCCACGGGCTACCGTCGACCTCCTCCAGCCTCCACTGGCTCCTGTTCATCCAGCCTCCACCGCGCGCTACACCACCGGCTACTGTTCAACCACCCCTCCACGGGCACCCCTCCACCGTCTACTGTTCATCCAGCCCTCCACACCACGGGGTCCTATTCAACCACCCCTCCACGGGCACCCCTCCACCATCTACTGTTCATCCAACTCTCCACACCACGGGGTCATGTTCATCCAGAGGCAACGCCACCGCTCACTGTTCACCCACCCCCCCGCCCCCCGCAACACTCACTGTTCATCCAATCGATCGGCTTCAGTTAGCAGCAGTAGCGAAGGAATCGCTCGATCGGGTTCAGTTAACAGCCATCGATCGATCGCTCGGGTTCAGTAACGCATAGCCTGCAGTGCAATCGCTCGGGTTCAGTTAGAGCCCAACACCTCACTCGGGTTCAGTTAGAGCCAACGCCTTGCACACACGCGCGTACGTGTACGAGAGAAACGCGCATCGCTCGGCCCCCAACCTCCCACCATAACCGGGAACTCCCCGAAATTTTCCTCCCCCTCGCGTCTACCATGGGTTTTTCCGTCATGGACGGCCCAAAGAATGTCATGCAGCTGCGTCTTCGGCCCGCCCAGGACGAAAAGCCCATTTTCTGTCATGATTTTTTGTCATAGAAGTAGGAGCCCACCACATCTGGGATGATACCGGGTTTTGTCACAATTATCGTCATAGAAGTGTCATATGTATGATAGGAATTTTTTTCGTTCGACCCAAAATGTCACGGATGATTCTTTTTTTTGTAGTGTAGCAAAGTGCAAAGTAGCTAGCAGCCACCCCTCCCTCGTGTCGGCACGAAGGAAATCCTAAGCTATGAATGCACATGCCCCCCCCCAACTGAGGTACACCTAGCAAAGTGCGAAGTAGCTAGCAGACCCCCTCCCTTGTGTCGGCACGAAGGGAATCCTAAGCTATGAATGCATGCCCTTCCCCCCAACCGAGGTTCACCCTAGCAAAGTGTGAAGTAGCTAGCAGCTATCCCTCCCTCCTGTCGGCATGAAGGGAATCCTAAGCTATGAATGCACATGCCCCCCCAACCGAGGTTCACCTAGCAATGCGCGAAGTAGCTAGCAGCCCCCCCTCACGTCGACACGAAGGGAATCCTAAGCTATGAGCATGCCCCCCTCCCCCCCAACCGAGGTTCACCTAGCAAAGTGCAAAGTAGCTAGCAGCCCCCACCCCCTTGTGTTGCCACGAAGGGAATCCTAATTAAGCTATGAATGCATGCCCCCCAACCGAGGGTCACCTAGCAAAGTGCGATGTAGCAACCCCCCCCCCCCCCCACACTTTCAGTCAGCGGCCCAGAGAGGCATATATCTCACCAAGATGGATCGTAAAACAGACCAAGAATAATCCACCTTGGTCGTACAACCTCTCTCTTGTTGTTGGTCAAAGTGATGGCCGTCCATGCGACCCCGGAGATGGGCTAGCTCGCCAATAATCATGCAAGTGGCTAGTCCCCGAATACAACCACTGCATGCGTGTGGCCTAACATATGTATGGAGCGGTGTGTTTTTGAGTAACAATGGAACAACTTTCATGTGGCACCGTGATTTCGAACTAGAAATCCCCACACAGAGTGAAGGTTAGGTTGACGATGCATATGTATGTTACACCACACTTCAAGCCAACGACGGGGATTCATATATGCATGCATGCGTGCATAGTATATGCGCTGAAACTTAATTAGGTCTGAATCTCACCATGACTTATACTACGATAACACGAACCAAATGAAGAATCCGCCATGGTAACCTATCTTGTTGTTGGGCAAGGTGATCGCGGATGTCCACACGAGCCCACGAATATATAGGCTTGTCGCCGATAACCACGCGAGGGAGTGTATCATTCGAAGGCAACCACTACATGCATATGTATGGAGGTGATGCGTGGATGCATGTTTGAATACCATTTCACAACATTGATGTGGCGCGTGCGTAAAAAATCATACACTAGCTCCCCACACAGAGCGAGATCGGTTCATGACGTGTCGTTGTACTAGCCACTTCGACTCAATGGGAGGGATTCATGCGTATACATGCATGTGTGTGTGCTCAAACTGTATCATGCATGTCATCCTAGAGCAAAAATAATAATTCCCTGCTAAGTCAAATTAACCTCTCTTGTTGTCAGGCAAAAAGTACTGATGGACCAAGCGGCCCACAGATGGAAAGCGTCGATATCGCTGATAACCGCTTAAGTGGGTGCGAGAGGACAACCACCACCACTTTGCATGTGGGCCAAACATATATATGTCGAATGCCCAAAATGCACAACTTTGATGTGCCACATGCCTCAAAAACCGTAAACCATGCACCCACACAGAGCGAGGTTCATGAAGCGTACTACATATGATGGTCCTCTTCCCCCCTCTTCAACGCATACTATATGCTCCTGCCGTAATATGTACAACCCAAAAGAATCCTCATCGACGGTGAAATTAATTAACCTCTCCCGATGTAGGTCAAAGTGATGCATGCATGCATCGACGATGGCTTCGTGGGCCCACACATGAAAGCATCACACGTGAGTGTCCTAGCTAGGATAACCACTGCATGCATGAATGTGGCCTAAAAAGGTGTTGTGTGATGTTTGATTAGCCAATTTCACAATTTTGATGTGGCACGTGCCTCGGAAACCAAAAATTCCCGACACTGAGTGAGGTGTACTTGTTCACGGACGCGTACGTATAGTATATATGCTAGTCCCCTCCCACCTCTTCGACGCGTACTACATACCACCATAACACAAACAAAAAAGTTTCTACCTTGCTGGTCAAATTAACCTCACTGCCGGTTGTTCGTAAAAGTGAGGGACGACGACCTCGCGGGCCCACAGAAAGCGTCACACGCGAGTATCGAGTGTCGTGTAGGACAACCATCGACTGCATGTGGCCAAAACATGTATTTACGAAAGGGTTGTGTAATGTTTTAAATAACGATTTCACGACTCTGATGTGGCACCGGCCTGCCTAACAAAACGGCCAACCCACACGGTGGCTCACAACTCGTTGTGTACTACGAGCCACCCGCCACCCCCAGACGCACACACCCACACCCACACACCGCGAATCCACCACAACTACGATGCATGTTAAATTAATTATCGCGCGGTGAACATTTGTTACCAAAGGAGGGGCGTTTTAATTTTGAAAAAAAATCATAGAGATCATTAAGACGTTTTAGTACATTAATTGATTGATTTTCTACGGGTATAATGTGCAAAAATCAAATTTAAGCTACATGCACACGTGACAGTGCACCTAAATGGATTGCAAAAACACATGTGTCTCACTAGGTGCATGTTTACTCCCCGTGCAACAAATTTCAAACATTGATAATCTTGATTTTTAAATTCTAGTACATCCAAAACTTATTTGAAGTTCATGAAACTTATCGTGTTGTCATATGGACACCAATACAAAGTGGCATTGTACTTTTTTTGTAAAATTTGAGACCAGTTTTGATGTAATATTTATCTAATTACAAACGGGAGATTATTAATAATTGGGAACCAATATCCCAAACGGGTTATTTATTCGAACCATGAGCGTTAGACCAACAATGGATACGTGCCATATTTCGGTTAAGCAATAAAGCGGCAACATTAATCATCCAAATAGAAAAACAATATACGTGTCGCCACGGGACCCGTGTGCCGTGCGACCAGGCGTGAGTTGATGGGACGTGTTGGGGATATCACTACTGGACGTAAACCGGCCAGGAGTAGCCGAGTTAACTTTATGAAGATTAGAAGCCCGTGAAGACATAAGAATGATGGCGCTTTGTGAAGGCCCAAGGCCCAAAGGCGAGTTAACACCTGTAGATGTAAACCGACCTTGTTATGTAAACTTGTATTGTAAGTTAGAGGAATAGAGACCGAGCCGGACACCTTTATGATCCGGCCTTGGGACTCTGTAAACTGGCGGGCGTCAACCTATGTATATAAAGGGACGACCCGACAGTAGTTGAGGGACAACAAATAACAACTCGAGGGCCAGTCAAAGCGGATTCGCTCCCTAGTCATTGAAACCCTAGCAATACCAATCACAACTAGACGTAGGCTTTTACCTTCATCGAAGGGGCCGAACTAGTATAAAATCCCCGTGTCCCCTTATCCGGTTTAACCCCTTTAAGCTAACCCGTTGTGATGGCTCCACGACTAAGTCCATTCACAAGGACATCTGCGGTGACAAACCCATGACAGTTGGCGCCCACCATGGGGCTATCACATGATGGTTTCAAGTTCTTGAAGGGCAGCTTTGATGGACTCAAGGGATACGCTGTGAGCCAGATGACGAAGATTCGTCGCAGCAAGCTCTACATCGACAACGCAGGATGGGGCCCCGAGGCTGATTCAATCGAATACGGGTACCGGGTCCCCTTTGGTGGAATTCACGTCTTCATCGGCAAGATTGGCGAACCGGGCCCTGAGCCGGACACCTGCACCGACATCATCGAGATGGCTCAGCGTGCAAACCCATCCCCGGTTCAGCCCATGACAAAGCATGTTTCCGTAGGTGTCATCCATGGAGCAGAGTATGAGGACGGACCGGCATCCGATGGAGAAACCGTTGTCTGCTCCGACGACGAGTCTTCTGGAGAAACCGAATCGCTCTATCAGCTGCAGGATGGCGGGGTTAGCGGAGGTTTCGAGGGCAACAGTATTCCAGATTCCCTTGATCTGCCAAACCGGGTTGATATCTTCATGGTCGGTACACAATCAGCGCCCCACTCATCCACTGCCGCAGCAATGCTCTCCGGTTCAGCAACAGCCACGCCGGCGGGGGCGGGGAGCTCTGCGCCACCTCGGGCTCAAGTTATGTCCAACTTGTTCGACGCTTTGGTAACATTGATGGCCGTGGAAGTGGACGCAACAGCCCAGGATCAGCACAATGCGGAGATTGCAAAGGTGAAAGATCAGATAACTCAGGCTAAAGCGGACCTAGCGGCAGAGAACACTAGGATGGCTATAGAACGGGCCGAGTTGGAAGCTCAGGCCTACCGGATTAGGCTGGATCAGAATGCTTCAGAGGAAGTCATGAGAAGAAGGTATCGATCACATCTCCCACCGAGTTATGAGCCAAGAAATGTCTTCAATATGCCAGGAGCAGGAACGAGTAACCAGCCAATATTAAACCGGACGGAGGCGCCAGGAACAGGAGCGCCAGTTCAACCGCGCACGACGGACCCGCCTCGTCAGAACAACATTGTGCCACAGTATGTTCCAACACCTCCTGGGCATTACTCCAACCCATTGGACAACATTGTGGCCGCCGCTTCATGATTGGCAGCCCTCCCAACCGACGGCGAGTCACCAGTTGCGATTGAGGCACGACGGGCCAGAGATCTCCTTCAGACAGCTCTAAACCAGCAGCAGGCATATTCACACAGTCGTGAGAGGATTCATTCCAACCCCCGTCCAAGCCGGAGATACAACAGGCACGTTGAGGATGAACCGGCCGTGTCAAGCAGTGCACATCGCCGTAACTCGCCGCGAGGGCACAACCCGGCAAGGGGAGGTGCTAATGCGCAGGATGTAGTGGATCATGGTCGCGCACATCGAGAGACCGAATTAGTAGCTCGGCACGGAGCCCTTCAACCTACTCCGGTTCACCCTGCCGCTTCAGAAGAACCAGGTGTGGTGTTCAGTTCCTTAGGAGTGTCATGTCTTACCCCCGCTTTGCGTAATGTGAGACTGGCCAAGGATTTCAAAGGACCCCGTAAGGTGCCCAATTACACCGCTGATCTGCAACCAGAGGCGTGGGTTGAAAGATACGAGATGGCAATGGAAATGTTGGATGTGATGAAGCAGTATGTGCTAAATACTTCATCATGATGTTGGAAGGAACTTCTCGTACTTGGTTGAAGAGCTTACCAATTAACTATGTCGGATCATGGGCCGAATTGAAGCACCGGTTTATCCAGAACTTCAAAGATACTTGTAAGCAGCCCATGTCAATTGTGGATTTGGCCGCTTGCGTCCAAGAGGATGGGGAGTCCACAACCCATTGGGTAAAGCGGGTCTCAGCTATTTTTCATTCATCGGATCGTATCAATGCAGATACCGCAGTACTAACGTTGGAGGGCAATTGCCATTTTCTGCCGCTCAAACAGAAGTTAGGAAGGCTTAAACGTCACTACAATGATATGTCAACGCTTATGGCCGCTTTGGTTAAATACGCTGATTCAGATAATGCCAAAGACCTGACTCAAAGGAGGACAAACCGGGGAAAGGGAAAAAAGAACGGTAGCACCAAGGGTCAGCAGCATAATCCGGCAGGCCATGGGAACAATGGTAAGCACAAGGCCGACAACAATTTGGACTTTGTGGCTAACACCAATGCTTAGGAGAATGGTCAGCACCGTAAGGGCAAGCAGCCCCAGAGAGGCGGCGGTTCAGGCCCCAATTTGGAGCGCCTGTTAAACCAGCCCTGTCCAAAGCATGGATCAAAGGAGAAGCTAGCATCACATCTTTGGAAGGATTGTTATATCATGGGAGATTTCAAGAACTCCAATATGTTTCAGTACGATAATGGCCCGCCCGGCGGTTCAGGGGGTGGTTTCCACGGGCCGGGTTACGGAGGCAGCAGCTCCGGTTCAGGATTTCAGGGCAATCAAACCAGATACAGCAATCAAGGGAATCGGGTCAACCAGGGAGGTTACAACCATCAGGGGAACCAACAGCAGCAGCAGTCGGGTTATCAGAGAAATCCTAAGCAGTTAAATAGTGGGCAGTATCATGTCTTCACCACTAGTTTGTGTAAGCGTGATCAGAAGCTTCACAAGAGGGCAGTAAACTTTGTTGAACCGGCGGTGCCTCAGTATTTGCGCTGGTCTGAGCAACCCATTTTCTGGAGTAGAGAGGATCACCCCCCGGGTGGACAATCCGGGTCATCTAGCTTTAGTGGTGGCCCCTCAAGTTGGGGGATATAAGTTCACTAAGGTACTCATGGATGGGGAAGTAGTATCAACAATCTATACCATGATACCTTCCGTCGTATGGGGTTGACAGATAAGAGTCTTAAACCGTCAAACACCGTTTTTCATGGTGTGGTGCCTGGTAAGTCTGCATATCCAGTGGGCAAGATAGCCTTAGAGGTGGCTTTTGGAGATGATCATGATTCAAGATCAGAAACGTTGACTTTTGAGGTGGTGAAAATCAAAAGTCTGTATCATGCTTTGTTTGGGCGGTCGGCTTACGCTAAGTTCATGGCAAGGCCGTGTTATGTTTATCTACAGCTTAAGATGCCAGGTCATAAGGGGACCATCACAGTACACGGGAGCAGGAAGATCGCTTTGGAATGTGAGGAAGGTGATGCAGCTTATGCTGAGTCAGTTTGTGCCACGGAGGAGTTGAAGTTTTATAAAGACCAAGTTGATCCAGCTAATATGACCTCTTTGAAAAATCCAACTACGGAACACGATCCGGCGTTGAAATTTAAATCAGCCACACATACTAAGATGGTTGATTTTGTTCCTAGCGATTCATCCAAGCAGTTTAGCATCAGCGCTAACCTGGATCCCAAATAGGAAAGCACGCTCATCGAGTTCATCCGTGAGAACCGGGACATCTTTGCATGGAAACCTTCTGACATGCCACGTGTACCGAGGGAACTTGCTGAGCACACACTTAACATTGATCCTAAGTTTAAACCGGTCCGACAGTTTCTCCGCCGCTTCAATGAAGAAAGGCGCAAGGCTATTGGTGAATAGGTAGCTCGGTTGTTGGCCGCAGGGTTTATCGTGGAGGTCTTTCACCCAGAGTGGTTGGCTAATCCGGTGCTAATTCTTAAGAAAAACGACACTTGGTGTATGTGTGTAGATTACACATACTTGAACAAAGCTTTCCCTGCAGACCCCTTTGCCCTCCCTCGTATTGATCAGATCATTGATGCTACGGCGGGTTGTGACCATTTGTGTTTTCTGGATTCTGGTTATCATCAGATCAAAATGGCAGTTAAGGACCAGGAGAAGACAGCTTTCATCACTCCCTTTGGAGCCTTCTGCTATGTCTCCATGCCCTTTGGGCTTAAGAGTGCCCAGGCGGCTTATCAACGTTGTGTTCAGAATTGTCTTCATAAGCAAATTGGGTGTAATGTTCATGCATATGTGGATGATATTGTGATAAAATGCAGGAAGGAGGAAACATTGATAGATCATTTGAGAGAAACCTTTGACAACCTCCGGGTTTACAAGATGGTGCTCAATCCGGAAAAGTGTGTCTTTGGTGTCCCGGCAGGCAAACTCTTGGGTTTTCTGGTATCAAACAGAGGCATTGAGGCTAATCCGGAAAAAATCTCAGCAATTACATCTTTAACTAAACCGACGTGTATCAATGAAGTTCAACGTTTGGCCGGCCGGATTGCGGATTTGAGCTGGTTTATCAGTCGTCTTGGGGAGAAGGCTATCCCTTTATATCAGATGCTGAAGAAAACAGATGATTTTGTCTAGAGCGAGGCGGCTGATAAAGTGTTTGAGGATCTGAAGAGGCAGTTAGTTGAACCGCCTATGCTTGCAACCCTGATCGATAAAGAGCCGTTATTGCTATATGTGGCCGCTAATGCCCGAGCTGTTAGCGTGGCTATTGTGGTGGAGCGCAAGGAAGCTGGAAAGGAGTATCCGGTTCAACGGCCGGTTTATTATATCAGTGAGGTGCTCATTGAGTCAACGCAGAGGTATCCACATTGGCAGAAGCTGGTGTATGGAGTGTTTATGGAAGCCGGAAGCTTAAACATTATTTTCAGGGCCATCCTATCACAGTGGTCAGTTCAGCCCCTCTGGGAGATATCATTCAAAACAGAGAAGCAACTGGTCAGATTGCCAAGTGGGCTATTGAGCTTGGACCTCACGGACTCAAATACATACCTCGCACAGCGATCATATCCCAAGCACTCGTGGACTTCATCAATGATTGGACGGAGTTGCAGGCACCAGAGGAAAAGCCAGATAATACGTATTGGACTATTCACTTTGATGGATCCAGACAGTTGGAGGGCTCGGGGGCTGGAGTCATACTAACTTACCCAAGAGGTGACAAGTTTTGTTATGCCCTCCGTTTAATGTTCCCTCCTACTAACAATGCAGCTGAGTATGAGGCCTTACTCCATGGTCTTTGGATGGCTAAGGAAATGAACTTAAGCTGGGTTAAGTGCTTTGGGGATTCAGATTTGGTGGCTCAGTAGGTGTCTGGCACTTGGGATTCCAAAGACCCACTCATGGCTGCGTATCAACGAGAGGTGGACACAGTAGCTGATCACTTCAAGGGTTATCAGGTGGACCATATAGACCGGCGAAAGAACGAAGCGGCGGACGCTTTAAGTCGCCTTGGTTCTCAGCGTAAACCGGTCCCACCAAATGTCTTTCTTGACGTACTGCATAATCCGTAGGTCAAGGTACCAACAGAGGAGGAGTTGGCTATTCCTGATCCGGAGGCTCAATTGGTGTCAGTGTTGCATGTCATACCGGATTGGACAATCCCGTACCTGGCTTACATGAACCGGGGTGAGTTACCGGAGGATGAAACCTCGGCCTGGCAGATAATCCGGCGTTCCAAGTCAATGACCATACTCAATGGAGAGTTACATCATTACAACGTTTCAGGGGCAATTCAGCGTTGTGTCTCTCCTCAAGAGGGTTGTGAGATTTTGCGAGAAATCCATGAAGGGGATTGTGGTCACCACGCCGGTTCAAATTCTTTGGTTGCTAAAGCTTTTTGCCACGGATTTTTACTGGTTAACAGCTCACGTTGATGCAGAGGATTTAGTCAAAAGATGTGACGGTTGTCAAAAATTCGCACGCCGTGCTCATATTCCGGCTCAGGAGATGAGGATGATTCCAATAACTTGGCCGTTTGCGACTTGGGGGCTTGATATGGTTGGACCCTTCAAACGATCCAAGGAAAAAAACCCCACTTGTTAGTGGCAATTGATAAATTCACCAAATGGGTGGAAGCAGAGCCAGTCAGTAAATGTGATGCGGCCACGGCGTTTCAATTCATCAAAAAGGTGATATTCTGGTTTGGCTTCCCACACAGTATTATAAGTGATAATGGTTCTAATCTGTCAAAGGGAGAGATGGAGGAATTTTGCCAACGTGAGAACATCCGGCTCGATATAGCATCGGTGGCTCACCCCCAATCTAATGGTCAAGCGGAGAGGGCAAATCAAGAAATTTTGCGAGGTATCAAACCCCGGCTTATGGTTCCTTTGAAACGGACACCTGGTTGTTGGGTTGAGGAGTTACCTTCTGTGTTATGGAGCATCAACACCACACCCAACAGATCTATGGGTTACACACCTTTCTTCATGGTTTATGGAGCGAAGGTAGTTCTTCCTAGTGACATCCGTCACGACTCGCCCCGTGTGACAGCTTATGTGGAAGCTGATAATGAGAAGGCACGTCAGGATTCCCTGGACCTATTAGATGAAGAGCATGATCTTGCAGCAGCACGTTCGGCGATTTATCAACAAGATCTCCGACATTACCACAGCCGCCGGGTTAAGACCAGAACCTTTCAAGAGGGTGATTTGGTGCTCCGGCTCATCTAGGATCAGACTAATATGCACAAGTTATCCCCACCCTGGGAAGGACCCTTTGTGGTCAGCAAGAACCTGCACAACAGGTCATACTACCTCATTGATGTTCGAGAGCACAAAGACTCACGTAAATCGGAGGAGGAGACCAAGCGGCCGTGGAATATAGCTCTTCTTCGGCCTTACTATACTTGAGCCACAGGCTCTTCGTATGTACATATTTATGACAATGTATATATTATATAATAAACCGAAGCCTCGAATAAAGTGGGGTCTCTGTTCTTTTTACATCATGTGTGTGCTTACAAGAATTTCTACTGACAAACCGGAGTTTTGTTAAACCGGTCTCTGCAGTCGCACGACAACAAAAGGATATCACTAGGGGGCTTGGTTGTTATCACACCATAGCTACACCTTTTGATAGGTGTTAAGCCAAAAAAGGACATTATGTGGGGCCAAAGAGAGTGTTGCAAAAAGCACAAACACAAACATGGGCACCCACTGAGCACAGCTCAAAAAGTTACTTGGGGGCTCTTTGTGCAAAGTAACAAAGAGTTTGAAAGGACCCTTATAATTGGCTATCAAGCCACGGCTTGGAAGCCTGGTGTATTCACCTAAAACCCCGGGTTAGCCTGCCTTCATCAAGTAAGCCACTCCTACCCAGGTAATCTTGGTATGTCCCGCCGAACATTTGACAAGTCAATCTTATACAGAGCCTGAACTTGTCAAAGTTAAAACAACGATTGGTTAATTGGAGGCCCATCTTAAAAGGCTTTGTTAAATGGTTTAACTAAGCGGTCTGGCAGCCCATGAAAAGCCTCGATTTGGAGCCCGGCAGCTCGTAAAAAGCCTCGCATGTTCTTTTTGAGTTCTATTTACTAAGTTTTTAGCCTTTGTTGAGGTTCATAATATCTTTTGATAAACCGGCGTCCTTGACCCGGCTTGGCTTTCAACTACACGTTGTCAATACATGATCAGTTATAATCTGGCGATCATTAACACGGTCTGGTTTTGACTAACAAGTCGCCAGTGTTATAAGGAAAACTCGGTGCTTATTCTATCTTGGTACGGTTTATTATCATAATCTGGCAAAATTAAGGACGGAGTTATCAATACTCCGGATTGGTGTTTACACCTTTACCATACAAGCAGTTGGTCAGCCAACGAGGTATGTTGCAGATGTTATTATATATACACTTTGATTATTCATCCAAGTATTGTCTATTTTTGGGCATCATGACCCGTCCAGTGGTAAACCACTAGGACACTTTCAAGTTCTTTTATCCAGGAACGCAAATCATCATGGGCTATGCATAAATAGATCCCAAAAAGTGGAGCAAGTTTTCACAATGTCAAAGCACCACAATACATGTTCGATGGCATGACAGATAAAGGGGTTTTTTGCTATCCTATTACAAGAAGCTTCAAAACGGCTCCAATTGAATAATTGTTTCTAAATAGTGGCACACAATAGCTGGTAAACCGGCTGCCGGTTTAAGATGCTTCGTCTGGACCGCTGGACGGTTGAGGATCATTTTGTGCAGTCACTTCTTCTTCATCCCTCCCCAGACGCTGGAAATCAACCGTTGACCAATCGATTCCAGTTAAAGCTTGAAACACAACTTCTTCATGGATAAGGCTGGAGGGGTTAATGTCAGGAGCGTAAGTATGCTTACGGATTGGAGGCACAAGTTCTCCAACTTCATGAATTTCGGCAGGCTGTCTCTTCCCTTCAGTATCATAAGCTGGCTGGAAATGAGATAAGTCTGTGTCTTAGGCCAGTTTGCTGGCTATGGGCCGCATCTCTTTTGTCAGTGTTCGGAGATCATCATTGTCGAAGTTTGAACCGTCCTCCTTCACACCTGGATATCCTTTTATAATGTCATTCGCTTCAAGATCTGAAATCCATGCTTTGGCCCGGATTAGTGCGGTCAGCGCCCCTGCCCTTGCGGCTGCCTTCTTCAGTTCGATAATCCAGGCTGGTAACATGGCCAGCTTCTCAAGAGTTTCTTTTATCAGTGATGCGCCGGTTTATTGTAGGCTGCAGTGCATATAGCATGCTGGGATCCAGAGTAAAGCTGTTCTATTAAGGTATAAGCCGCTTTAAGTTTCATCCACATATCAGCACCCAGATGAGCAATGCGAGTGCCTGTCATGGTTTAACATCAGCCCAACTGGTAAACACCAAAGTCTCATGAATTGGACAAACAACATAAGGAGATACTTACCAAATACAGCGGATGTCATAGCGTTGATTTGCCGCTTCAAACCAGTTAGTTCATCTACAACTGGCTTCAGGGCTGCTTCGGCATCCTCAGCCTTTTTGGTTAAACCGGCCTTCTCGGTTTCCTAGTCAGCATGTTCCTTGTTAAAGGACTCCTTCAGATTTTCCATCGCGTCAGGGCTTTGGTCGGCTCCTCTTTTGCCTTCACAGCTTCTGCTTGTTGGGACTTCACGTTCTCTTGCAAATCAGCGGTTCGGGCATCCCTATTGCTTAGCTCGGCCTATAACAGTAAAGATATGTCAACAGCAGGATATGTTTCTTCTAAGTACTAAGCGTATAACAAGTTATGCACTTTGTACTTGGGGGATAATGCCTATTTGCTCTATTATTAATACATCTTTTATAAGTCTCCAGAACAATGCAAGCATTATCCTTGACACTTGGGGGCTAATGTACATCTGTTCAAAACGGACGGATGGATTTCAAAGACCCAGATTACCTCGCAAAGCTACACCGGCCCATGGGGGCTACACTGAGGAAAGCTACATAATTGCATTGGTAAAGTATCCGGTTTTGTTTTCACTAAAGACCTGACATTTTCAGGGTCAGCAGGAGAGGATTAAAGTATTACAAAGACCCGGTTTACGATTAACATCATAAAACGGCCCTTGGGGGCTACTTGGGCTAATGTTTCAACTTTGGAATCAAGAAATAAAGGAAGATGAAAATACCTCATAGCGTTCCTTCATCAAGTTCACCAAACCGGCTTCATAGTCACGGTTTGAGTGCAGACGGTTTAAGAAACCGGAGTGAGTTCTTCAGCACTGAGATGGGCATAGCTTGATAAGTCAGTGCTCCATTTGCCCTTCTCCCTAGCAGCACGCTCTTCTTTGGCACTATGTTGGGCCAAGATTACGGGATGGCCAGGAGAGGTGTGGCCCATGCCAGTAATGATAACATCATCTCCTTGGCCTTCAGTGGTTTTTGCGAGTGATGACGGAGTATCAGCACCTCTCACTAGACTAGCCCGGTTTGGAGCTCCGTTCAGTGTCAGGAACAGTAGGATCAGCTTCTGGATGTTCATCAATGTCCCGGTCTTGAAGGGGTGGTTCATCAAAGGTAGCTTCAGGATGAGGGCCCTCCGGCTCACGAGTTTGGTCCGGTTCACCTATTTGCTCTTCTTCAAAAACTGCCTGGTCTTCTGACGGATTGTTGACCCGAGCTTTCTTGTTGGGTCTGGCTTTGGCTCTGCGAACAAAATTAAAAGAGGTTTAGCATCTTATTCAAGATTTGCAATGCATTTGAAGAAAGGGTTTGAATGCTTACCCAGCTATAGTTTTAAGAGGAGGGAGTTGGGTTGTTGTTGACTCGCCAGAAGATGAGGGAGGTGTCACCTGATAATTTGAATTGGACGGATTAAGAGGTTGTCTGAAATAACCTGCCTTGGGATAAGAATTGTCAGAAGTGGGAGAGACCTCAGACCGGCGCTTCTGAACCGGGGTATCAGGTAAACCGGCCGAAGTGACCTGTTGGCCACTGTGCTGGGTTATCCAGCGAGCTTCATGCTGCTGCGTCTTCAAAATAAATGTTGGATCCAAGTAAGCAAGAGGATGAGAAAAGCTTACTTTCTGGACTGCTTGACGGGTTTTTTGTGTTGGCATAGAGTCTGAACCGGAGGAAAGGGTAATTACCTCTACATCATTAGCTTGGCTGCCTTCTACGTTCTCCTGATAAAGATCACTGTTAATGAGGTGCAATAAAAGGGAGCCAAGTGAGTCAAGTTCTACCTCAACTTCCGGATCATCTGCATCTTCATCAAGTTCCATGTTGATCCGGTCAGCCGTTTTCCGCTTTGAGGTATGCTTAACGGCTTTAGTTCTGGGACGGGATGGTTTTGCCGCTTTATCTATGGATGGCTTTACCACTTTATCTGCGGATTTCCGTTTCCAGAAGGGATCATCACCCTATTCATACATAAACAGAAGAAAGATTACAAGTTGAACAATTTAAAGATATCAAAGATAAAAAAGGAAGCATAGTGCTTACAGCAGGCGGTTTATTTTGAGTATAGAAGGGGTTCAAGCCGGTTTGGCGACAGACTGATTCTGATTCATTAAAAATTTTCTTTACGCCTTCAGTGTCCTCTTCATCGGTTATCTGAATGTTGATATGGCGTTGGGGGTCTTCAACCTCACCGGTATACTCACATATTAAACCGGGGCGGCGGCTTAGCGGCAAGACGCTCCAAGATATCCAGCAGCGCACAAAATCAACACCTGTTAAACCGTTGGCCATGAAGGCCCGGAGCTTGGCGAGCTGAGGGGCATATTTGGCCCGTTCTGCAGAACTTAAACGTTGCGGCATTGGATGAGTGTTGGAAAGCCGGTGATCACGATAGCCAAGAAGAGGATTCTCATCTTCAGGAGAGGTATCTCTGCAGTAGAACCAAGTCTGGTTCCATTCCTTAGGGTGACTGTTCAGTTTGGCATGAGGTAATTCAACTTCCTTCCGCTTTTGAATAGAGACACCACCAAGTTCAGTATTGGTACCATTTACAAACTCTGTACGCCAGTTCAGATGAAAAAAGTCCCGGAACAGCTCATCAGTGGGTTCTTCTTGTAAGTATGCTTCACAGAAGACTTGGAAGTTGCATATATTGGACACCGAGTTGGGTCCGATATCTTGAGTATGGAGTTGGAAACTGGCAAGAACATCCCGGAAAAACTTCGACCCAGGCGGTTTGAAGCCACGGCCTATGTGGTCGACAAAGATCACTACCTCACCCTGCCTCGAGGTAGGAGGATTCTCTGTTCCTGGAACTCGCCACCGGATTTCCGTTTTCTTTGGCAAGGTGCCGATATTGACCATTCCATTCAATTGTTCTTCGATGATCCGGGAAGGAGCCCAGTTGCAAGCGGCAAACTATTCGGCCATTGTGAAACGAAAAGCTGAAAAAGAAATGCCGGTTTATGAGTCATTCATGGTGGAACGCAAGATGCAATGGAATAAACATATACAGATGTGTGAAATTGCGTAAACCGGATACTGATACAATAATGAATGGCAAGACAATATCAGAACAAAGGTATGCACATGCTGTTAAACCGGAGTATAACAATGGAGGTAAAAAGGGTTTGCCGGTTTACAAGGGGACTAATGGTATGTGATAGTTTGCTTTCTATAAAGGTAAACCGACTGTGTGATGCGGAAGGTACAGATCTAAGGCAAGTAAGGAAAACAGGTTTCACAAGATTACTTGAAAATTTTAGATCTACCGTAAGACAGGAAAAACAAAAAGATTTAGACCTAAAAAAGGTTGGTCCCGAAGCAGTTCGCAAAGGAGCAGATTAGTTTTTTGCGCATAAGGGTTTGTGGTGGTAACAGAAGATAAGCCATTGCATGGGATACATCAAGTGTGAAGTTTCTATCCATAGACTAAGGAGGAACATGGAAGAGCAGCACCGGAGCCCTGATGAACTTCAATGAACTGCGAAGAACAAGGAAGCACTAAACAGATCTACAAGGGGGGAAGGAAAGGACTTACATCGACTGATGAAGCAACGGAGGAACGTAGTAGCTCTCTGGTAACGGTCAGGTTGATGCAGCGGCCTTTGTCGAAGCAGAGGAGAAGCTTGGTGATGGCGGCGGCGCTCAGAGGCAGAGGTGTCGCGAGGAGGAAGAAGAAGCGAAGGAGATGAAGGGGAAAAATGATAAGGACCCGTGGCCCTATTTATAAGGCGAAGAGATAAAACGACAAGTGCGGGAATCGAGGAGCTCAAAAATGGATAGTTAATAATGGTGTCACCTCGATGACTGGATATGCATTAATGAAGGTAATCCTCAGCTTCAACGAATAGATGACGTCAGGGCGGTTTGTTATGATCCTGGAGCATGACGTCACGGCGGTTTACAAGATCAAAGTAAAGATGCAAAGGAGGAGTTTTTCTAAGTGTTGAAGATTGACATGAACCAGTTCAAACCAATCTGGGGCCTAACGTTGGGGATATCACTACTGGATGTAAACCGGCCAGGAGTAGCCGGGTTAACTTTATGAAGATTAGAAGCCCGTGAAGACATAAGAATGATGGCGCTTTGTGAAGGCCCAAGGCCCAAAGGCGAGTTAACACCTGTAGATGTAAACCGACCTTGTTATGTAAACTTGTATTGTAAGTTAGAGGAATAGAGACCGAGCTGGACACCTTTATGATCCGGCCTCGGGACTCTGTAAACCGGTGGGCGTTAACCTATGTATATAAAGGGACGACCCGGTAGCGGTTGAGGGACAACAGATAACAACTCGATGGCCAGTCAAAGCGGATTCGCTCCCTGGTCATGGAAACCCTAGCAATACCAATCACAACTAGGCGTAGGCTTTTACCTTCATCGAAGGGGCCGAACTGGTATAAAATCCCCGTGTCCCCTTGTCCGGTTTAACCCCTTTAAGCTAACCCGTTGTGATGGCTCCACGACTAAGTCCTTTCACAAGGACATCTGCCGTGATAAACCCACGATAGGACGCATGTGAGCAGTCCGCGGCGCAGACAGACGGGGAGGTGTGCGTGCAGGTGTGTGAATTGACGGAGGCATGCTCGCTGCGCAGTGTCATCGGGAGGCGTGCAAGTAGCTGTGTGAAACTTTGGTAGGCATGCCAGCAGTCTGGTGCGCAGGCTCACCTGGGAGGCAAGCCATCGGTTTGACCGCAGCCCGCCTCTCTCCCACAACCCCCAATACTCCATATTAATGGTGCGCCCGAGTGGCCGCACCCCTACCCTCGCCACACACACACAATCCTCTCTCTCCGCTTGCATTCTCGACGTCGCTCTCAGTCCTCAAAGCCGTCAGTGTATGAGGATGCCACCAAAGCGCCCCATCGAAGGGAGTGGCGACGTCGGGGCTGCTAAAGCACCGGAGCACGGCATGGAGATGGAGATAGAGGTTGCCGTCACCGCCAGTGAGTTATCGCTGCACCCTGACATCGTCGATGGCGTCGAGCTTCCACAACCAGAGGCGGAGTTCCACGCCGACTCTAGTGACGACCCCGGCGAACACTTCGAGACCACTCTGGCGACGACTCCGACGACCACTCCGGCGATGACTCCGACAATGACGGACAGCTGATTAGTCATCTATACCCATTTATGTGTCAAATAGATCATAGGGTTTCTCTGGTTACTCCTGCCTCCCCCTTTTTGGAATAGAAATTCTATGGTTATGTTGTCCCAATCCATGAAATCTGAGTAAGTTTCGTTACATCCGTGTAGTGTATTGATTGTTTGAATGGTACAAGTGATAAGTGATTAGTTGTTTCATCTGTGCAAATGATTTCTGCTAGTAATCAGACAAGGGTTAGTGTTCGTGCTAATAATTCCTAGCCAGGACTTGACAATAGATTTTGAATGACCTACATATGTTTGTGCCATTATTTTCTTCAAGATTGGTCTGTACATAGATGACTGTGCTTAAAAATCGAACCATAATATCTGGATATGTATAAATAAATAGCCAAAAATTCCTAATCCTACTTCACGGCATGTAATCATTGATTTGATGCCAAATTTGTTTTACTATTTGTATAGGTGTTGTCTGACGATGTGGAAAGCGAGGATGAAGATGGCCAGAGGAGGTACAAGAGGAAAATCCTGAGGGAGCTTTATGCGGGAATGCGTAACAGGCGTATTAGGACTTGGAACGATGGCTATTGATGTCCATTTTGCAACCACAAGCTTCATGACGCATATCTAAGTGTTCTGGCACATGCAAGAGGCCGGGCCATTGGCTCCTTCAAGTAGAAGTATTCTCGCAGGGTGGCGCATGGCGCGTACGCCGAGTACCTGGAGAAGCTTCAGGATCATGCCGGCATGTGAGATGAGATGTGGGATGGATCGAACTATGTATGCTTGAGTATGCTTAATGACGGTTGAACTATGCTTATGTACGTGTACGCTGATAATCGATATCTGAGTATGTTGAATCTATGTTTAGTTATGTCTAACCGTGGGATATGGATGCAACCCGTTCGGTTGATGGAATCTACCTCCGTGTTGGTTTATTGGTCCCCTTTGTAATTTGTGTTAAATTTTGACCAAAGGTTTAACTAAAAAAATGTTAGTGCAGGTCAGAAAAAATTATATCATTGGATGGGTATTTGAGCATAGTGTTCAATGATATAATTTTTGGTGACATGCATAAACATTTCTTATTTAAATATTTGGTCAAAATTTGGTAAAAATTACAAAGGGGGACCGATAAACCAGGATGGAGGTAGTACGTCAATCACACACGGTTCCCAAAATTGGAACCGTGTGCAATGACTTTCATTTTCGTGTTGCGTCCATCACACATGGTTCGCTCTAGCAAACTGTCGCCTCCAAAATTCTTTGTGGGATAGAAAACCCTCACCACCCAATTCAAAAAATAAAAAAGAAAACCCTCACCATCCCCACATCACAAAAACCCTCACCCCGCCCGCCACCCCCTTCGGTCCCCATTCACACCTGCACAAGCTCCTCCACGTCTATGCCATGGCACCACCTATCGCGGCGGTAAACACTTGGCTCGATGCCTGCCGCCGCCGCCAGGCTACGACAAAGCCTACTTCATTACGCCACTTCCGCTTGCCGCCGCCTATTGCCATCGACTTTCTCGACGTTGCTCGCGGTCGACCCAGCTCCGCTCGGTTGTGGAATCTGTCATATTGAGGGTTCTTTCTAATGGAAGACAAGGTAACTAATTTATTGAGATATTATCACATCTCTTATGCCCGTTCATCTGCCTCCTTTAATCACCCAGCGGAAATCACTGTGAATTCATTTTTATTCGAGATGATTTGAGGGTTTTCTTTCATTCATAGAATGTACAGTGCGCCGACACAGCAGGACTTTGCGACCTCCGCCAGAGATTCCATCTCACCGTACCGGATCACTTGAGGACGCGCGCGGTATATTCAATCTCACCCTAAATCGGTTGGCATGGCCTACTTTCCTGAACATATTCTAAATATTGCTACATTTGGATAAAAGGTGCCACATGCACCATAAATGTCAAAGGGGATTTTGCCCCTCTTCTTTCTATATTAGGAAAATTAATGATGTATTGTTCTTTCGATTGCTCTCATATTTCCATGACATCATGTTTACCCTATCTGTTTAATTATAGATTTTTATCCTTCGATTTCAACTATTGTACAGTTCTTTCAATTTGGGCCCATATTTGCATGTTACCATATTTTCTTTAACAATCCTACCATTTTCTACAGCGCATCCCTTGCTATGCAAAATATTATGTAGTGCACAATCTTTCCCTTTACATAGATCCAGACTGCATGTATGTCATACTGCACACAAACCATGGATTTACAATCGTTGCTACTGTAAGACTTGATGAACATGGTGATTCCTATTTTGGCACTGGCTTTTGGAAAGAAATTTCTAAGTTTTATGTACTGAAAGCCGGCACTAAAATTGCACTGCATATAAAAGGGCCTGGTGCTACCTCTTGAGCATGCGTTGGTTTTCCCTTGGAGAGGAAAGGGTGATGCAGCAAAGCAGCGTAAGTATTTCCCTCAGTTTTTGAGAACCAAGGTATCAATCCAGTAGGAGACCACGCGCGAGTCACCTCGTGCCTACACAAACAAATAAGAACCTCGCAACCAACGCGATAAAGGGGTTGTCAATCCCTTCACGTCCACTTGCAAGAGTGAGATCTGATAGAGATAATAATAATAAGATAAGTATTTTTACGATATAAATTGAAAGTAAAGATTGCAAAATAAAATAGATTGGAAACTTGTATGATGGAGAATAGACCCGGGGGCCATAGGTTTCACTAGTGGCTTCTCTCAAGATAGCATAAGTATTATGGTGGGTGAACAAATTATTGTCCAGCAATTGATAGAAAAGCGAATAATTATGAGAATATATAGGTATGATCATGTATATAGCCATCACATCCATGACAAGTAGACCGACTACTGCCTGCATCTACTACTATTACTCCACACATCGACCGTTATCCAGCATGCATCTAGAGTATTAAGTTCAAAAGGACGGAGTAACGCTTTAAGCAAGATGACATGATGTAGAGGGATAAACTCATGCAATATGATATAAACCCCATAATTTTATCCTCGATGGCAACAATACAATATGTGTCGTTTCCCTTTCTTTCACTGGGATCGAGCACCGCAAGATTGAACCCAAAGCTAAGCACTTCTCCCATTGCAAGAAAGATCAATCTAGTAGGCCAAACCAAACTGAAAATTCGAAGAGACTTGCAAAGATAAAAAATCATACATAAAAGAATTCAGAGAAGATTCAAATATTGTTCATAGATAATCTTGATCATAAACCCACAATTCATCGGATCTCGACAAACACACCGCAAAAGAAGATTACATCGAATAGATCTCAAAGAAGATCGAGGAGAACTTTCTATTGAGAACCAAAGAGAGAGAAGAAGCCATCTAGCTAATAACTATGGACCCGAAGGTCTGAGGTAAACTACTCACACATCATCGGAGAGGCTATGATGTTGATGTAGAAGCCCTCCGTGATCAATGCCCCCTTCGGCGGAGCACCGGAAAAGGCCCCAAGATGGGATCTCCTGGGTACAGTAGGTTGTGGCGGTGGAATTAGGTTTTCGTGGTGCCCTCTGATGTTTTCAGGGTACGTAGGTATATATAGGAGGAAGAAGTAGGTCGGTGGAGCCACGAGGGGCCCACGAGGGTGGAGGGCGCGCCCAGGGGGGGTAGGCGCGCCCCCTGCCTCGTGGCCTCCTCATTGATTGCTTGACGTCCACTCCAAGTCCTATGGATCACGTTTGTTCCAAAAATCACACTGCTGAAGGTTTCATTCCGTTTGGACTCCATTTGATATTCTTTTTCTGCGAAACACTAAATAGGCAAAAAAAACAATAATTTGGGTTGGGCCTCCGGTTAATTGGTTAGTCCCAAAAATAATATAAAAGTGTATAAATAAGCCCATTAAACATCCAAAACAGAATATATATAATAGCATGGAACAATCAAATATTATAGATACGTTGGAGACGTATCACCTGGTCATGAGATATATGCTAACTTCCCCGACAAAATCATCCGTCCAGACTTTGTTCGAAGTAAGTTTTCTTTTCAACTATCTTCATGTTGACTTACCCAGCAATGTCAAATGAATTGTGTAGTATTTAAGCAACCAATTGTTATTCGCTTTTCTTACTATATTCCTACCTAATAACTTCTAGTTACCAATACACTTTTCTATTGCCCTGTTTTAACTAAATATTCCCTGCACTCCCGTTTCTATTAGAAAGCGGCGCTGACAAGGAGACTGCGGAGGTGGAGAACGGGGCTGCCAACAAGCGGAGGCGGGGCGAGCTAGAACCGCAAGCGACTCCAGCAGGCCTAGACTTCATGAGTAGCCTCCCCGATGATATGTTGACAATCATCATCTCCCTCCTCCCAATCAAATATGGGGCGCGGACAATAGTCCTTTCCCTGCGGTGGTGCCCCCTATGGAACTCCATCCCTCTCGACCTCATCGACACCCACGAGCTCTGCCATGGCTATTGCAAAAGCTTGGCCGTTGTCTCCAAGATCTTCGATAGTCACCTTGGCCCAACTAGAGGCCTTAGAATGGGCAAGTTCCATTCCAATGGCAAGGACCGAGCCAAGCTTGACGACTGGTTCCGATCCCCCGCCCTAGATCAGCTCGAGGAGCTCACTTTTGATGATGTGCATATGCGATCGCTGCCAATGTCCGCACTCCGCCTCACGCCCACGCTGCGCGTTGCCAAGTTCAGGAACTACCATCGCCCTTAATGACACGCCCGCTCTTATTCTACCATGACTGAAGCACCTCGAGCTCGTCGCCGTCTGGCTCTCAAATGATGACATGCATCGCCTGCTTCGTGGCTGTACTACACTCGAGTACCTTCATCTTCAAGCAATCAATGGGTTGAGTACCTTCCACATCACCTCCATGACTCTCCAGACAATTTATGTGTGTTGCTGGTGTGGCAAGAAGACATCACAAGATGTGTACCACGGTATGGTCATTAAGGACACACCTGCACTTGAGAGATTACTTGTAGTTGATCAAGAAGGTCCAACAAGAATCAATGTCATTTCTGTGACGAAATTGACAGTCGTGTCCTACTCGTCTGACAAATACTCCGAACTTGTTATTGGATCCACACCCGTTCAGGTACAACAGCCGCCTTCTACCTATCCTTCTACAAATTAACATTATTTCTAATTTTGAAGATGTTTTGTCAGATTTCGGGTTCCGGTAGACCCTTAAGGTTCGAACACTAGGGTGCGCGCGGAGATTACGCCTTCTACCTCTCCGTCTCGCAAAGATCTAGACTACTGAAAGAACTGCACAAGAGACACAAGGTTTATACTGGTTCGGGCCACCGTTGTGGTGTAATACCCTACTCTAGTGTGTGGTGGGTGGATTGCCTCTTGGGGCTGATGGTGATGAGCAATACAAGGAAGAATAGCCTCGCGAGGGTCGGTTCTTGGATGGGGCGATGAACTGCTGGGAGGAGTTCAGCCACCTTTCTCTTTCTCTCTCTCTCTCTCACTCACTACCTTACTCTTACTTGCCGGCCCCTTGCTATGTGGGTGGCCGGTTCTTGATCTCTATCCCCATCTGCCCTACCCTCGGGGTGGCTAGTCCTATTTATAGAGGCGCTGGTCCTCTTCCCAAATATTGAGTGGGAAGGGAGCCAACAATGGCGGGCTAATTTGAAGGGGGACAGCAAGTATCAACTTTCCTGACAAAAGCAGTCTTCGCCTGCGCAAAGCTCTGGTGATGACGCCGTCTTGGGCTCCACGGTGACCTCCGTCTCGTAGTCCTCCTGGTCTTGGTCTCGTTGCACCGAAATGGCAACCTTTGCTTGATGCCTCGGTACTCTGCGGCTGCGCTTGCCCCCTTTGCACCAAAGAGGAAAGGAGGACGCTGCGCGGGCTAGCACCCACCTGGCGCCCTGAGTCGTCATGGCTTGCGTCATGGGCACCTCGTGAGGTACCCCGCCTTGATCTCTCCGCCTCCTCGCGAGACAGCCTGACGAGGCTGTGCCGGAGGATGGTCCGCGTCGTCCACCCCGCGAGGCTTGGCCCCTCGCGAGGGTCTTGAGTCTTGTGTCGATGAAGATGGGCCATGCTGGGCCCCCTTTGAGCCACGCCGCAGGCCGCAGGCACGCAAGTCTGGGGACCCCCATTCCCAGAGCGCCGACAGTTGCCCCCGGGCCCAAGGCGCGCCCGGACATGGCCGTGCCGAGAGGTGAAAGGGCAAGGGCGAAGCGTCACGGGCCCTAATAGCCTATGGCCTTGGGTGCCGCGTGGCGGTTGATGGGACGCAAGTGCTCCTGCAACCGCGCAGGTAGATAAAGGAATGGCATCTGCCCAGGCTTTGCCTTTTGCTTTCTCCGGTTGCTGCTCAGATCCCCTTTCTTGCGCCTCCCCCTTCTTCCTCCAAATTTCCAGATCTACTCTGACTACGTGACCTCCGATGTGGAGGCCTCATCCGAGCCCCGCGGCCTTGGGCGACGAAGATTTGGCCGCGGTCCTCCAATCTCTGGTCGGGCGCGAGGTGGCAAGGTTGGAGGGCGCTCCCAAGCCCTTGTTCCTTCGCGACGACTGGGAGCAGGTGGTGGAGTCCATGCCTGTTTTCAACGGGGACGGGCTCGTGCCCGTGGCGGCTTCCGTGGGACTAGTGGACGTGCCCTCCGGTGACTCCAGCAAAGAGGAGGACGAGGAGGAGCGGGAAAAGGGGCCTGACTCTGAGGCGACCGACGGAGAGTCGAGGGCTCCCCTCCCCCGGCGCAGGCCCCGCAGTCTCCGCCTTTCTTCGAGCGATGATGACGAGGATGGAGACGAGCAGGTCGGCGGGAGCCTGCCCCTGATCCCGAAGAAGGACAGGACCGGGCTGATCTCCCGTGGGTCTGCCCCTGCCCCGAGGCAGTCTGCAGACGCGCCTTCTGCTTCCGAGGTTGACCCTTCCAGCCGGCTGTCGGGCTTCAAGTTTGGCCGGAGGCTGCCCGAGCTCACCGGCGATGATCCATAAGTACTTGACCCTCGTCTTTATTTCTTATTCCGCTGCCGAGGCTTGACGTTCGCATTTCTTGAATTGGCTGGCGCCCGCGGCGAAGAAGCCGAAGGGGGCTCCTGAGGCTTCATCCGCGGCAGCGCCTCCGCCTGTGGAGGAGGGTGACCGTGGCGTGCGGGCTTCTCCCGCCCGGTCGTCCTTGCAAGGCCTGGCCGAGCTGGCTGGGGCGAGCTCAGCCCTCATGGCCCAAGTGACTCCTGCGGTGCCTTTGCCCACTGCCGCCACCACAGCCGCTGGGGCGCAGCAGGCTCCACCTCAGGACGCTGTGGTCTTGCCGCTGCCGCCTTCTTCCCCCGTTCCGCCGACTGTTGTTTCTCCAACTCCTCCTGCCGTCCTAGAGCGTGCTGTTGCTGGACTGGACCGGCTACGGCGGGATCTCCTTGCCGACCCTCGCCTGGTGGTCGGGCGCTTGGAGTTAGCTTCAGGATGGATTCGCTCTGACGCCTCGATCCGGGCGGCGCTGGTTCAAGCCTCGACGGCCTACGACGAGGAGAGGCAGGCCGTCCTTGAGACGAAGGCTGCTCGTGACGCAGCCCTAGGGGAGGTGGTTGCAGTCTGCGATCGCTGCAAGGCGCTGGAGGACAAGCTGCAAGGCCTGCGGGACCAACTCGCGAAAGAGGTTCGTCTTCGCCAGGAGCACGAAGAAGGCATGAAGGCTCGCGAGGTGGCCATCGAGGGCCGGGAGGCCAAGCTCAAGAAGCGCCATGACCGCCTAGGTGCGCTGGGGAAGGAGTTGGAGGCGATGAAGGTCGAGCTGGACAGCAAGGCCAAGGTTCTTGCCGAGGATCGCGTGGCCTTCGCAGACATGGAGAAGAAGGCTCGTGCTTCGTTGAAGATGCTCTACGCCAGTGGCCTGGAGAGCCCGCTGGCCGGCGCCGAGGACGGCCCCGCCAAGCTGCTTCCCTTCCTGGTTCATGCTCTTGAGGATGTCACCCTTGGCCTTGGCCCTACGGCCGAGGCCGAGGCGCGTGTCCTGTCTTCTGCTGCGCTGACGTGGGTCTTCACCCACATCTACCTTTGCGACCCCAGCGCCGACCTCGACAGCCTGTTGGAGCCAGTAAGCGGCGAGGGTGCTGCCACCGCTGCCGAGGCCGTGAAGGGCCGCACTGAGGCTCTGCTGGGGAAGTTCCGGGCCTTCAGTACCAAGTCGAAGCAGGATGCTTCCGGTCCTACTGCTCCATGAGGCGGGGCCACCCGCGCTGCTCCACCGCCGCCAAGTGACTCCGCTACTGCTCCTGTCCTGCTTTTAATTCCTGCACATGCATCATGCCTCGGGGAGGCATTTAAACTCGCGTTTGGTGTTAAGACGACAGTATGGACTGTAATATTTGCTTTTAAGTTCCTTGAATTTTATGCTTTTCTTCCCTACTTGCTTGCGTTCTACGCCGGCAGAGCCCGGCCCCGCGCGTACCTCACCCAGCATTAGCCCCGACCAGAAACCAGGACGGGACCAAAGGAGTGAGGGGCTACAGAGACAGTTAGGCTCCTGAGTCGCGATGCTCAGGAGTCCACCTTGGCGCACGAACAACAAGTAGGGAGGTGTGATGTAGGTGGATCTTCCGTTCTACGTCTGCAGAGCCCGACTCCGCGCGTACCTCACCCAGCATTAGCCCCGACCGGAAACCAGGACGGGACCAAAGGAGTGAGGGGCTACGGAGCCAGTTAGGCTCCTGAGTCGCGATGCTCAGGAGTCCCCCTTGACGCGCAAACAGCAAGTGATGAGGTGAGATGCAAGTGAGACCACCATTCTACGTCTGCAGAGCCCGGCCCCGCGCGTGCCTCACCCAGCACTAGCCTTTCGGAACTAGGGAGTGAGGGGATACGGGACCAGTTAGGCCCCTGAGTCGTGATGCTCAGGGGTCCCCCTTGACGCTCAAATGGCCTTCATACCTTGGCTCCGCTCGGGGAGAGACGTGCAGCGAACCAGGCCCGAGGGGCCTGGCTGGGTGGCGTACGTCTGGGCGTGACCCAGGCGCAGCCCCCGTGCCCAGCCCCCTCGCGCGGCGCTCCCGAGGGGAGGCATTGCGATGAGGCTAGACACTGAGCTCTGGGCTCCCTGAGGTTGATGCGGCCCGGGGGCCACCCTCAGTTGTTTATCACCAGCGCGGAGCATAGCGCTTCCGCATGTGTACGGGCATAGCCGCTCCTCGGCAGTGTCGTCAGCCAGCGCGGAGCATGGTGCTTCCACTGGTACGTGGGAGGGGGCTCCCCTCCGGGAGGAGCCCCCGGGGCATGTACAGCCCCGCCCTGACACGTGGCCGGCACAGTAGGGCTAGGTGAGGTGTATCTGGGCACCCGTGAGCCAGCGCGGGACTCACGGGGCCCTACCTCTAGGCGGGTTGCGCCTGGCACTGGGCCTTATCTCGTGCTGTGTTCCTGCAAATTTGGTTAGATGCCGGCACTCTACGTCCTCGGGTCCCGGCCCTCGAGCTTGTCTCAGCCGTCGCTGGTATGCCAGGTTGCGATGCCGTGGACATGGCCAGAGGGTGAGGGCTGGAGAGCCAGTAAGAGCCCTGAGTCACGATGCTCAGGTACCCCCCTTTAACGTGCAAGTGGTCGACATGGAGAAGAAGAGGTGCCATGGACAGGCATCAAGTAATCAAGCATGGCGGGCGAATGCATAGCCAGAAATAAATGCAAGGGAGATACATGCCGCTGGGCATGGCCCGAGCGACTTGGGGGTGATGCAGCCCGAGGGGCGCCCCCAACAAAGCAAGCTAACGACATGAAATAAAAGGGATACATACCGCAGGGACGGACCCACGCGGCCTGGGAACGATGCAGCCCTGGGAGGGCGCTCCCAGCTGGAAATGAAACTTGTAATATGTCACCTGCGGGTGTCGAGGGCGAAGGGGTGTTGGTGCAGCAGACTCGGTAGGCTGCGGAAGCCGATCCTCACGAGCCCCCAGGCCCAGGGGCCTCGGGAGGCTCCAGAGGCACTGGTAGCTCTTCGTGAATCATCTCCACCTCCGCCAAGGCTGCGGATCGCCTATCTTCTTGAGCCTCCGAGATGCCCCTCATGAGGCGCTGGCACGTTGCAACCACGCTCGGCAAGCCGTAAGGCATGCCGACGTAGCTGTGGGGTGGGACCCCGCAGCGCCCCACTCGCGAAGGCCAGAGGCGCCCCATCGTGGCGGCTCGGTTGAGCCCTGGTACGTCGATGCAGACGCGCAGCCCACCATCCTCGCCCCGATGGGGAGCCACAGCCGTTAGACAGCGGCAACCTCTCATGATTCTTGATTCCTGTAGTTCTTGAATGGCCTTGTCGACAAACTCCTGCGGGTCTGACCTTCCTTGCCTTGCTCCTTCTTGAGGGAAACGTGCTTCGAAACACGCCTCCATGTGGTGCCCAAGCGCCTCCCTCGTGACCCTGGCCAGGTCGGTGGCCCTCCAGGGGAGAGCCCCCGAGCCCTGCCTGAGGAGAGCGCCGGGCGCGCTTTCCTATGCGATGGAAGTAGGTTCCCCCTGGGCAGACGCGGGCCCTGAGGGGCCCGCCTCCCGAGGGGCCGGTCCGAACGATGTCTTCTTCTTCTTGGGGGTGGTCTCGGGAAGCCTCCTGCTTCCGCGATCCGGGTCTTCCAGTGTCGCAGCCTGAAAGGCTCGCTCCAGGGAACACACTGCATCCTTCTTTTCACAAGGCACCGTGATGACTCCGCCACTTCCTGGCATCTTTGTAGCCATGGTGAGTCACGGCCATGAACTTGGCCAGCGCTGGGTACCCGAGGATGGCGTTGTGCGGCAGGTGGATGTGGGCGACGTCAAAGTCGATGAGCTCGGTGCGGTAGTTGTCACGTGCCCCGAAGGTGACAGGGAGGCGGACCTGCCCAATCGAGACCGTGGAGCCGTAGGTGACTCTGGAGAAGGGCTTGGTTGGCTGAAGCTGGTCGTAGGGCACTTGGAGATTGTTGAACGTTTCCACGGACAGGACGTTGAGCCCTGCCCCACCGTCGATGAGGGTCCTGGTGACCAGTACATTGCTGATGACTGGGGAGCAAAGCATCGGGAGGACTCCGGCTGTGGCCGCACACTTGAGTTGATCCGCTGAGCTGAATGTGATGGCGCATGCTGACCACCTGAGAGGGCGCGTTGCTTCAAGCCTGTGGAGGACTGCATTCACTTCGCGAGCAAACTGCTTGAAGATGCGTTGGGAGGCTGGGGCTTGTGCTTCGCCTAGGATGCATGCGACGGCGCGTGGCTCCTGGAAGCCCCCAGCCCCTTCGTCTTGATGGCAGTCCTCGTTTCTCCTTGGCTGAGGCGGCAGCGTAGGGAGGCCTGCGTGGCCCTGTGGGTGATCCTCACGAGGCTGATCCCTCTAGTCCCCCTCGCGAGGCAGGTCTCGCCAACGATCCTCGCGAGGTTGATCGCGCCACCTTTGGTGCGGGCCGCAGTCTTCCCAGCGTCCTGTGTTTCTTCCTCCTCCTCAGCCGTAGCCCCGATCCGCGCATTCGGGACGATGGCCGATCCTTCCTTCTCGCACGGCGCGGAGTTCTTGGCATTCGTTGGTGTTGTGGGTGTGGAGGTCATGGTACACACAGTACCAGCCGCCCCGGGAGGACTCAGGCAGATCTTTGCCCCGCTTGGTGTCTGGTTCTGCCGCGAGCACGGCAGCCCCCTTGCGCTTCACGTCCTTGGCCTTGGGCTTCTTCTCTTCTGGGTCTACGGCAGGCAGCTCGAGGAGGGAGAGGCATCCCTCCTCAGCCCTGGCGCACTTGGTCGCCAAGTTGAACAGCTCCAGGGAGGTGCACAGGTCTTCATGCATCGCCAGCTCCTCCTTCATCTTGACGTCGCGCACACCATCGGAGAAGGCCGAGATGATGGCCTCCTCGGACGCCTTGGGGATCTTGAGGCACGCGCTATTGAAGCGCTGGATGTACTTTTGCAGGGTCTCTCCGGGTTGTTGCTTGATGCGGCGCATGTCGCTCACGGCGGGTGGCCGGTCGCGAGTACCTTGGAAGTTGGCGATGAAGCGGGTGCGCATCTGGTCCCAGGAAGAGATCGTGCCTGGAGCCAGATTCAGGAGCCTGGTGCGAGCTCCTTCCTTGAACGCCATGGGGAACCAGTTCGCCATGACCTTCTCGTCCCCGCTGGCAGCTTCGATGCCCAGCTCATAGAGTTGGAGGAACTCTGCAGGGTCTGTCGTGCCGTCATAACGAGGAGGCAGGTCTGGCTTGAACTTGCCAGGCCACACGACGCTACGCAGCTCGGTGGTGTAGGCAAGGCAGCCTGCAGTGGCCACGAAAGGCTTCGGCTGGTGGAGAGCTTGGTCTTGAGGGTCCCCACGCGCTGCAGCTAGGAGCAGCGCGGGGTCTTGGCATGCCGGAGCCGGAGCAGGGTCGCGGCGTGCCAGAGCAGGGAGCGCCCGGGCAGCTCCTTGCGGGCGAGGGACTTCTTGGCAGCTCCGTTCTTGCTGCACTGGCACCTGACGGAGCGGGTTCTGCCCAGGGGCCACGCGCCTTGGAGCCATGGCATCTTCTTGGAGAGGAGGAGGCTGGTACACCCCCGGAGCTTCGTTGCCCGCACGGGGCGGGGTGCGGCGCAGCGGAACAGACGACGCGGGAGAGCCCCCTGCGGCGCGGACGAGCTCGGCGACATGGTCGAGCCACTCTTCGTTGACGTCATCGACGGGACGGTAGCGCAGGAGCTCGTTTGCCGCGATGACCACAGCTCGAGCCTCCAAGGGTGCGCGGAGCGCGCGGGACGAAGAAACAGCTGGTGTGAGCGATGGAGTAGTGGTGCGGCCGTCTTGCCGCACGGATGGATGCTGAGACGACGCTTGCTGCTCGCCCCCCGCCGGGCCGGTGGCGGCATTGATGGCAGGTGACGGGGAACGATGAGGACGCCCGCCGACGGGCGCCGTCTGGGCGACGCGGGAAGCAATGGCGGCCCGGTGCTCAGCGCGGGCCCGACGAGCGTCGGACATGGACGCGACGGTCGCAGGAGAACGGGGCGGTGGAAGACGATTTCCGGCGCACCCCTACCTGGCGCGCCAAATGTCGGATTTCGGGTTCCGTCAGACCCTTAAGGTTCGAACACTGGGGTGCGCGCGGAGATTATGCCTTCTACCTCTCCGTCTCGCAAAGATCTAGACTACTGAAAGAACTGCACAAGAGACACAAGGTTTATACTGGTTCGGGCCACCGTTGTGGTGTAATACCCTACTCCAGTGTGTGGTGGGTGGATTGCCTCTTGGGGCTGATGGTGATGAGCAATACAAGGAAGAACAGCCTCGCGAGGGTCTGTTCTTGGATGGGGCGATGAACTGCTGGGAGGAGTTCAGCCACCTTTCTCTTTCTCTCTCTCTCTCTCTCTCACTCACTGCCTTACTCTTACTTGCCGGCCCCTTGCTATGTGGGTGGCTGGTTCTCGATCTCTATCCCCATCTGCCCTACCCTGGGGGTGGCTAGTCCTATTTATAGAGGCCCTGGTCCTCTTCCCAAATATTGAGTGGGAAGGGAGCCAACAATGGCGGGCTAATTTGAAGGGGGACAACAAGTATCAACTTTCCTGACAAAAGCAGTCTTCGCCTGCGCAAAGCTCTGGTGATGACGTCATCTTGGGCTCCACGGTGACCTCCGTCTCGTAGTCCTCCTGGTCTTGGTCTCATTGCACCGAAATGGTAACCTTTGCCTGATGCCTCGGTACTCCGCGGCTGCGCTTGCCCCCTTTGCACCAAAGAGGAAAGGAGGACGCTGTGCGGGCTGGCACCCGCCTGGCGCCCTGAGTCGTCATGGCTTGCGTCATGGGCACCTCACGAGGTACCCTGCCTTGATCTCTCCGCCTCCTCGCGAGCCAGCCTGACGAGGCCGTGCCGGAGGATGGTCCGCGTCGTCCGCCCCGCGAGGCTTGGCCCCTCGCGAGGGTCTTGAGTCTTGTGTCGATGAAGATGGGCCGTGCTGGGCCACCTTTGAGCCATGCCGCAGGCCGCAGGTAGGCAAGTCTGGGGACCCCCGTTCCCAGAACGCCGACATGTTTGTTTGTCTGTCATTCAGAAAATGATTACTACAAGCTTGACCCCGAAACTGCGCACAGTGAAGGTCTTGGCACTAGAATCTATCGGCCCCAACCTGGAGCAAGTTGTCAGTTTCCTGAGATGCTTTCCGTGCCTGGAGAAGTTATATATCGAGGTGATGTTCCTTTCCTGTTAAATGTTAACCATAGGGGAGTTCAATTTGTGACACCTTTTTCCAAGTTTACAATGACAATGTACTACGATGTCTGAATGATTCTTTTGGAGTATTTCAGTACATACATGTTCCACCCCCCCCCCATATTGGTTGCTTGATCCATATGGTTACAATCAATAAGCATTTCTCCTTTGGATTCATATGTACTAGTTTTCTTAGGGAACTTTTCATCCACTCCAACCTCTTGTGAAGAAGGCTATTTTTTCTAGAGTGTAATCAAATGCCCATGTTAATCATGTCAGATCGCAGATGGCATGTTAGTGCATTTTACATATCCTGCAAACCAAATAGGCCCGTAGTAATGTTCAAAACTGCATGCAGGCACTAACACGTTTTCTTATTTTGCAGATAAGATTAGGCCCAGTGGTGGATAATGTGATACAATATAACAATCACGTCGAATGCCTAGATCTGCATCTCTCAGAAATTACTTTGAACTCCTACTGAGGGACCTTACAGGAGATTATATTCGCCAGGTTCTTTGTTCTCAGATCAAGGGTGCTGAAGGAAATGAGGTTTGCCCTACATTTATTTAGCAAAAATGAATGGTTTGTTGATCAGCGCCGGCGCTTGCGGTGGAATGGAATAGGCTCCAAAAATGCTGAATTTTATTTTGCAACTTCAGATGACAGAGTAATCGGAAGTCATCGTGTCAACCCCATACATGACTTCTCAGTGGCTGACCCCTTTGAAAAAATTGTGAGGTTTCGAAACCAGACTTAGAAGTGGTAATATTAGTTTGAACCTCTCTGATATCCATGTTCAGCGGATCAGCGCGAGCGTTTGCAGCTGATGAGCTGAATTTCATTTCTAATATCAGTTTGAACCTTGTAATCTTCGAATTTGAGCCATATAACTCTGGAATTTGAACCTTGTAATATTTTGATCTTTTGTGGTACAATAATTGAAATGGCATCGTATGAGACCCGTATATTGGTAGCACTATTTTGACCTTAATATGCAATGATCTTATATTTTATTAACCATTCTTGAATTTGCTTACCTTGTCGATCTCACAGCACACGATCTGTATAGCTAACTCGACTTCGATCTTCGACATTATTGCACACCGTTGGTTTCTTCCACCGTGTGCCCTGTAGAGCGTAGAATTAATTATCGCACTCAAGTGTCCATCATCACCCTTCTGTGTAACTTTGACCTTATCACCCATGGGTAAACTTATGACTGAAGTCATTCCACACACTTCATTTTTACCAAGCTTTTTGCCAATAAACGCCCATGAATTGTCCCTCTTCTAGCCGACATGTGGACAAACTAGCCGGGGAGACCTTGCGCGGTAAACTGTGCGGTAGCGCGGGAACAGGCTCACCGATGATACATTTGGCGCCTCTTCGAGCCCACGCGTACGGTGCGGTGTTGTCAAGCGTGCACTGGAATCTTGCGCTATGAACCCCGTGACAAGACATGACAATTACAGGCCGGCCGACCCCCATTTATTACAGCGGCCAACCTTTCGATCGCGCCCCACCATTGCAAGAAGCACACCCACCATGAGAAATTCTTAGAGGGTATCCCGCGCGACTCCAATGGCGCTCCAAGTGGCTGCCGACGATGAGAAGCATTTCACCATGCATGTCGTGGTGGACACCCATAGAAAATTCATGGACCTCTCGGTGGTGTACGCCAATGACCCGGTTTGGGTGGAGCACTCCATCCACATCATGGAGTTGTTGCTTGCCGAGGAGAAATACAAGGTGGTCGGGTTCGACCTCGAGTACACCCGTGATACGTCTCCGTCGTGTCTACTTTTCCAAACACTTTTGCCCTTGTTTTGGACTCTAACTTGCATGATTTGAATGGAACTAACCTGGACTAACGCTGTTTTCAGCAGAATTGCCATGGTGTTAATTTTGTGCAGAAATAGAAGTTCTCGGAATGACCTGAAAATCAACGGAGATTATTTTTGGAATATATAAAAAATACTGGCGGAAGAATCCACGTCAGGGGGCCCACACCCTCTCCACGAGGGTGGGGGGCGCGCCCCCTGCCTCGTGGGCCCCCTGATGCTCCACCGACCTCAACTCCAACTCCATATATTCGCGTTCGGGGAGAAAAAAATCAGAGAGAAGGATTCATCGCGTTTTACGATACGGAGCCACCACCAAGCCCTAATCTGTCTCGGGAGGGCTGATCTGGAGTCCGGTCGGGGCTCCTGAGAGGGGAATCCGTCGCCATCGTCATCATCAACCTTCCTCCATCACCAATTTCATGATGCTCACCGCCGTGCGTGAGTAATTCCATCGTAGGCTTGCTTGACGGTGATGGGTTGGATGAGATTTATCATGTAATCGAGTTAGTTTTGTTAGGGTTTGATCCCTAGTATCCACTATGTTATGAGATTGATGTTGCTATGACTTTGCTATGCTTAATGCTTGTCACTAGGGCCCGAGTGCCATGATTTCAAATCTGAACCTATTATGTTTCCATGAATATATGTGAGTTCTTGATCCTATCTTGCAAGTCTATAGTCACCTATTATGTGTTATGATCCGTTAATCCCGAAGTGACAATAATCAGGATACTTACCGGTGATGACCGTAGTTTGAGGAGTTCATGTATTCTCTATGTGTTAATGCTTTGGTCCGATACTCTATTAAAAGGAGGCCCTAATATCCCTTAGTTTCCAATAGGACCCCGCTGCCACGGGAGGGTAGGACAAAAGATGTCATGCAAGTTCTTTTTCATAAGCACATATGACTATATTCGGAATACATGCCTACATTACATTGATGAACTGGAGCTAGTTCTGTGTCACCCTATGTTATAACTGTTGCATGATTGATCACATCCGACATAATTATCCATCATTGATCCATTGCCTACGAGCTTTTCATATATTGTTCTTCACTTATTTACTTTTCCGTTGCTACTGTTACAATCACTATAAAACCAAAAAATATTACTTTTGCTACCGTTACCACTATTATCATATTACTTTGCTACTAAACACTTTGCTGCAGATATTAAGTTTCCAAGTGTGGTTGAATTGACAACTTAGCTATTAATACTTGAGAATATTCTTTGGCTCCCCTTGTGTCGAATCAATAAATTTGGGTTGATAACTCTACCCTCGAAAACTGTTGCGATCCCCTATACTTGTGGGTTATCATGACTATTTTCTGGCACCGTTGCCGGGGAGCATAGCTCTATTCTTTGAGTCACTTGGGATTTATATCTGCTTATCACTATGAAGAACTTGAAAGATAAAAGAACCAAGATTTTTCCCTCAACTGCGAGGGGAGGTAAGGAACTGCCATCTAGCTCTACACTTGATTCACCTTCTATTTTGAGTAAACTTGAGACACCTACACCTGCTATTCATTCTGATATGTCGAATGTTATTGATGATGCCACTTCTTCTTTGCATGATACTTATGATGAAACTACTTCAATGCTTGATAATACTGTGCCACTAGGTGAATTTCTTGATGAACAACTTGTTAGGGCTAGAGAGAATGAAATTATTGAAAGTGATAATATTGATGAAAGTGATGATGAAGATTCTCCCCCTAGATATGAATTGCCAGTTGTGCGTGAGGGTTATGTTATGGATGAAGAAACTGCTAGAGACTTCTTAGCTTGCAATGATAGATCTGATCTTAAGAAAGTGTTAGCTAAGCTTAAAGAAAAGTCTTTGAGTGCTAGAATGAAATATGACCCTGCTTTTGCTACTTCACCTATCCTTATTACTGATAAGGATTATGATTTCTCTCTCGATCCTGAGTTAATTACTTTGGTTGAATCTGATCCTTTCTATGGCTATGAATCTGAAACTGTTGTGGCACATCTTACTAAATTAAATGATATAGCCACCATGTTCACTAATGATGAGAAAACTCGCTATTACTTTATCCTTAAGTTGTTTACGTTCTCATTACAGGGTGATGCTAAGACATGGTTTAATTCTCTTGATCCTGGTTGTGTGCGTAGTCCCCATGATATGATTTATTACTTCTCTGCTAAATATTTTCCCGCTCATAAGAAACAAGCTGCCTTAAGGGAAATATATAATTTTGTGCAAATTGAAGAAGAGAGTCTCCCACAAGCTTGGAGGAGGCTTCTCCGATTACTTAATGCTTTGCCTGATCGTCCTCTCAAGAAAAATGAAATACTTGATATCTTTTATAATGGACTAACCGATGCTTCCAGAGACTACCTTGATAGTTGTGCTGGTTGTGTTTTAAGGGAAAGAACTGTTGATCAAGTTGAATTGCTATTGAATAATATGTTGACTAATAAAAATAATTGGACACTTCCTGAACCAACTCCTAAGCCAACTCCGAAGAAAAGGGGTATTCTATTTCTCAGTCCTGAAGATATGCAAGAGGCAAAGAAATCTATGAAAGAAAAAGGTATTAAAGCTGAAGATGTTAAGAATTACCACCTATTGAAGAAATGCATGGTCTTGATAACCCGACACAGGTAGTAAAGGTAAATTCTCTCTATAGATTTGATAAATGTGAAATTCTATTTACTAAGTTTGCTAGCCAATGCTTGGATGAGTTTGATGACTTTATGGTTAAACAAGAAAACTTCAATGCTTATGTTCGTACACAATTGAAACATAATGCTCATATGCTTGAACACTTGAGTGATTATATGTCTAGAGTTAAAGGTGAACTTAAACTTATTAGTAACATGCTTCTATGGTTACCACTCAAGTAGAACAAGTACTGAAAGCTCAGAATGATTTGCTCAATGAATTAAATAATAAGAAGAATGATAATGTTGTTAGAGTTATGACTAGAGGAGGTAAAATGACTCAGGAACCTTTGTATCCTGAGGGCCATCCTAAGAGAATTGAGCAAGATTCTCAGAGAGCTAATGTTGATGCACCTATTTCTTCTAAGAAGAAGAAAAAGAAAAATGATAGGACTTTGCATGCTTCTAGTGAACCTGTTGTTGACACACCTGAGAATCCCAATGATATTTCTATTTCTGATGCTGAAACGCAATCTGGTAATGAACATGAACCTAGTGATAATGTTAATGATGATGTTCATGTTGATGCTCAACCTAGCAATGATAATGATGTAGAAATTGGACCTACTGTTGATCTTGATAACCCACAATCAAAGCACACAAAACAAGGGAGTATCTTGCTCGGATACCAATTGAAAGTGCTAGTTATCGAATAAAGGGGGGTGAGTAGGCGATTTTTATGAAAGTGTTCAAAACATGGAAGTTTCGAAGACAAATGATAGAAATGAACCTATTAACATGCAGCGGAAGGTAGACTACACTAGGCAAGCCATAGTCAAGTATTCAATGAAGTGAAAGCACAAAGACTATTAGCAGCTAGGCAGTGTGGATCAGGATGGAAGATAGTATGAAGCCAATCAGAACAAGTAGTCACATAGTGAAGTCAAACAGATAATGCAAGCAGGCATTGACTTCACGAAGACAAACTGTAAGTAAAGAGAAGGAAGAGATAGAACCAGTTGCTTGGTGAAGACAAAGGATTTGTTGGACCAGTTCCAGTTGCTGTGACAACTATACGTCTGGTTAGGGATGCTGAGATTCAACTCAGAAGACCATGTCTTCACCTTGTTCCCCTTGAGTTAAGGACACTTAGTCCCCGCCCAATCACTCTGGTAAGTCTTCAAGGTAGACTTCCAAACCTTCACACACTTCGTTCATCGGCAATCCACAATGACTCTTGGATGCTCAGAATGCGACGCCTAACCGGCTGGAGGATTCACAGTCCTCAAGTGTAACAAGTCTTCAGATCACGCGGACAGAAAGACTTTAGTGATGCCAAACACTCTTTGGGCTCTGGGTGTTTTAGGCTTTGTCCTCGCAAGGATCTCTCTCTCAACTGCTTCAGAGGTGGGTTGCTCTCAAATGACAAAAGCCGTGCACTAACTCTGAGAAACCACCAATTTATGGTGTAGGGGTGGGCTATTTATAGCCACTAGGCAACCCGACCTGATTTGTCCGAAATGACCCTGGGTCACTAAGGAACTGACACGTGTTCCAACGGTCAGATTTCAAACACACACGGCAGCTTGACTTGGGCTACAAGTAAAGCTGACTCATCCAGCTCTGGATAAGATTCGCTCTCATTGTCTTCGCTTGAAGACATAGGATTTGGTTGAGCATCACTTTAGTCACTCTGACTTTGTTCACATGGACCCCACTTAACACTATGGTGGTTCCTATGACTCAACAAAGAAGAAAATGAAACTACGAAACAACTATGTCTTCGCGCTCCAAAGACTTCATGCGATGTCTTCTCATGTCATAGTCTTCAATGTGAATATCTTCACATACCACCATTATCTTCAATGTCTTCACATATTTTTAGGGGTCATCTCTGGTAGGTAAACCGAATCAATGAGGGACTACTACCTGTGTTATCCTGCAATTCTCACAAACACATTAGTCCCTCAACCAGGGTTGTCGTCAATACTCCAAAACCAACTAGGGGTGGCACTAGATGCACTTACAATCTCCCCCTTTTTGGTGATTGATGACAAACTGGTTGAAGTTTTCAACAGGGATAAAAGTGTGTGAGATTGTAAAGGATTAAGATATTGTCTTCATAAGTAGCAAAAGGCTCCCCCTGAAGATGTGCATATATGTATTTTGCATTTGGAATGCAAATGCACATGGCAGGTTGTACTTGTGGAGATCCTCTTCAACTTATGAAGGCAATTCATCATGCATGATAAGATATAACGAAGATAATGACATGCATAATAAAAAATGGATGTCTGCAATATGACTTCATGCGGGATTTATCGTCGCACATGCGGAATTTATTGTTGCATCACATAGATGACAGGAAAAGTAGCAGACGACCATCAAGTTTAAGTGTTACAACTCAAAGAACCCAAATGTATCAAAAGCGAGAGTTGTAAACACTTGGCAAAAAGCATAGCAACCACCCCTAGGGACCCTCTTGAATACTATCAACTCATATGCTTCTCCCCCTTTTGTCGGTAAGGACCAAAAAGGTTTGAAATGATAGAGCTTCTAGTCGTTCCCATGAGGAGTAGGTGCTGAAGTAGCAGGGTCGTCGTTGAGGTTTGGTGGTGCAGAAGAACTTGGTGCAGTGTCGATATGCGCCGAAGTTGGAGGTGGTGAAGTAGCATCATCTTGGTCATCAATGACTCTGGCATTAACAGTTGCAGCTGAGGAGGAATAGTCAGAGTCTTCAAGTGAGGGGGTCCAACGCAAGACAACATTCCTTGGAGGAGTTGAGTCAAACTTGAATCTTTCGATGAAGTCATTATCTTGAAGATCATCTTCAGCACTGAGCAATGTCAAACTCTTCCATGACCTCTGTGACGCCCCGAGACTGATGTGCCAGGTGTCCTCCAGTTATTCACTGTTGTTGCCTTGTCATTTGCTTGCGTGTTGCATCTTGCCATGTCATCATCCGCATTGCATCATCATGTTTTCAAAACTAGCATCCATCTCGGTCTCCTCGTTACGTCCGTTGTCTGTTCTGAGCCTAGACACACTTGCACGCGCCCGCGGCATGTCCGAAATATTATTTTGTAAGTGGCCGGAAAATGTTCTCGGAATGGGATGAAAGTTAACGTGCGGTCTTATTATAGTGTAGATAGACTTCCTGTCAAGTTTCATCGCATTCGGAGTTTGTTTGATAGCCCAACCGTTAAACTATAGCGGCATATAGCCGGTCTAACGTCGGACGTTTTCGGTCTCCGGAAACAGTCGCCGAGCCTCACTTCTCTTCTCTCCTCTCAGCCCGAGGCCTCTCTTCACAGCCCACCTAGTCCCCCCTCTGTCCGAAACCGCACGATCGCGATCGTACGGCTCGAAAACCCCTCCTAACCCCCAAACCCTAGAAAATTTGCTATATATGGACACCCCTAGTCCATTTTGGACAACCTAGACCCCTTCCCCTACCCCTGCCACAGCCAACCCCCCCTCCTCCGCGGATTCAGCGCCGCCCCACTCCACCTCCGCCAGTTGTCGCCGCCGTCGCCTCCCGGACCAATCCGGGCGCGACACGTCGCCTCCCGGTGCCCCGCAGCCAAGCCCAGCGCGCCATGTCGCCTCCCCAGTGCCCCCACTTTGCCGCGGCCCGCCCGGCCCATCCGCGGCCCGCCCCGGGCCGAAGCGGGCATGAGCCGCCGCTGCACGCCCGCACTCCCCCGTGCCCTGATCTCCGCCTTCGCTTTGCCTGCGCCCGATTCCTGCAGGCGACCAGCGCCTCGCCGCCAGCGACCACCAGGCCGAATTCCGCCACCTGCTCCACTCTCCTTCCCTTGCCTCTGCTTCTTCCTCTTCCTTTCACAGAGCTCTCTCTCCCCATGTTTTTGCAGGACCCCGGAGCCTCATCGCGCCACCGCATGGTGTTCGCCGGATCTCGCGACCCCCGTCGTTCCTGCGCTCGGATCCGTGCCGCACCTCGCCATCCTCGTCCACCTCCAGCCAGATCCGGTGCCTAGGGATCGGATCTGCCCATTCCCGTCGTCTTCCCATGTCGCTGGAGTCCCAGGTCTCGCCGGAGTTCATCCATCCACCACCGCCGTCTTCTTCACAAAGCCAGGGATGAGCTCGCCCGCTCGAAGCGCCTCCCCATGTGGGCCCCATCTCCAGCTCCGCGGCCCAGCTCCGCCCGAGCGAGCTGGCCTACCTCCGCTCGCTAGTGGGCCGCGTTCCCGATCGGCCTGTGAAGGCCCGAGGTGAGGACGCCTAGTCCAGTTCCCCTCAGTGTTGTGGGCTAGACCCAGTAGTTTCGGTCCGTTCATTGTTTTTTTTTCCTGCCTGCGAATTTAGCTATTTATCCAGAGTGTGTTGTTTTACAGAAAAGACCCTCATGATCATTCATTTAATATCTCACAAACTAAGCATCACTTGTAAAAACTTTATATATGAAAAATGCTTAAAATTGTGTCTAGTTTCATAATATGTCACTTTGACCCATGTTTAAAATGATTAAATTGATGTTTGTGTAGATTTACTCTTATGCCATGCTAAAACAGTTTAATTCATAACTAATTAACCGTAGCTCAGTTTTAATTAATCTTTATATGTAAATGGGGTAGAATTTTGCCTAGTTTAACATGGTGGCTTTACTTTGCATGTTGAACAACTCTAAAATTGTGTTTAGGGCAGATCAGTACCACAACCAAAATATGCACATTAGGATTTTTCCGGACTTGTTGCTTGTTGTTCCGGCCTCATTTAAACTTGCCTAGTTAGGTAGTTTTCATTTGCTTCACCCTCTTGCCATGCTAACAACATTTAATCTTGTTGGGTACATAAACGAGAGAGAACTAAATAAGTCATGTGGTGTTTTCTTCAATATGTAACTCCGTTGCATAATGAGCTCCACTTAATTTGTAGTATTGTTTGTGCACTTTGCCATGCCATGCTTCATTAAACCGGACATGCATCATACTCGATTGTGCATCATGCCATGTTGATGTGTTGGTTGTTTACTATGTTGTTTGCTTCTTTCCGGTGTTGCTTCTTCGGGTTGGTTACGATTACGTCGTGTGTGTGAGGATCCGTTCGAGTACGTCCGTTTATCTTCTTCATGGACCCGTTCTTCTTCCTTGCGGGATTTCAGGCAAGATGACCATACCCTCGAAATCACTTCTATCTTTGCTTGCTTAGTTGCTCGCTCTTTTGCTATGCCTATGCTGCGATACCTACCACTTGCTTATCATGCCACCCATATTGTTGAACCAAGCCTCTAACCCACCTTGTCCTAGCAAACCGTTGTTTGGCTATGTTACCACTTTGCTCGGCCCCTCTTATAGCGTTGTTAGTTGCAGGTGAAGATTGAAGTTTGTTCCTTGTTGGAACATGGAGATGTCGTTCCTTATTGGAATATGTTTACTTGTTGGGATATCACAATATCTCTTATTTAATTAATGCATCTATATACTTGGTAAAGGGTGGAAGGCTCGGCCTTATGCCTGGTGTTTTGTTCCACTCTTGTCGCCCTAGTTTCCGTCATATCGGTGTTATGTTCCCGGATTTTGCGTTCCTTGCGCGGTTGGGTTATAATGGGAACCCCTTGACAGTTCGCCTTGAATAAAACTCCTCCAGCAAGGCCCAACCTTGGTTTTACCATTCGCCACCTAGCCTTTTTCCCTTGGGAGTCGCGCATCCCGAGGGTCATCTTTATTTTAACCCCCCCGGGCCAGTGCTTGTCTAAGTGTTGGTCCGAACTAGAGTCCTTTGCAGCGCCACCTCGGGGAAACTTGAGGGCTGGTTTTAGTTGTACGGAGCGCTCATCCGGTGTTGCCCTGAGAACGAGATATGTGCAGCTCCTATCAGGATGTCGGCGCATCGGGCGGTCTTGCTGGTCTTGTTTTACCTGTCGAAATGTCTTGTAACCGGGATTCCGAGCCTGGTCGGGTCTTCCCGCTAGAAGGAATATCCTTCGTTGACCATGAGAGCTTGTGATGGGCTAAGTTGGGACACCCCTGCAGGGATATGATCTTTCGAAAGCCGTGCCTGCGGTTATGGGCAGATGGGAATTTGTTAATGTCCGGTTGTAGAAAACCTGAAGTTGACCTTAATTAAAATACATCAACCGCGTGTGTAACCGTGATGGTCTCTTCTCGGCAGAGTCCGGGAAGTGAACATGGTGTTGGAGTTATGCTTGACGTAGGTTGTTCTAGGATCACTTCTTGATCATACTTTTATCGACCGTGCTTTGCCTTCTCTTCTTGCTCTCATTTGCGTATGTTAGCCACCATATATGCTAGTCGCTTGCTGCAGCTCCACCTCATACCTTTTACCTTACCCATAAGCTTAAATAGTCTTAATCGCGAGGGTGTGAGATTGCTGAGTCCCCGTGACTCACAGATACTTCCAAAACCAGCTTGCAGGTGTCGTTGAACCGTGCATATGACGCGACCAAGCTCAAGGAGGAGCTCGATGAAGATCTTGCCCTTTGTGTTGTTCCGTTCTAGTTGATCAGTAGTGGAGCCTAGTTGGGGTCGATCGGGGATCTGTGTAGCATTTGGGGTAGTCTTCTTTTATTTTGGCTCCGTAGTCGGGCCCTGATTGTATTTGGATGATGTAATACTTTATTCATGTATTTGTGTGAAGTGGCGATTGTAAGACAACTATGTATCTTTTCCCTTATTGTATTACATGGGTTGTTTGCAGAGATTACCTCACTTGCGACATTGCTTTCAATGCAGTTATGCCTCTAAGTTGTGCTTCGACACATGGGAGATATAGCTGCATCGAGGGCGTTTCAACCTCCGACAGGTTTCATGAGTGACAAAGGCATTCTTGATGGCAAGGTTGCGAATGTGATTAACATCCACCAAGAGGCTTTGCATTTGACGCTTGAGACAGTCGTGATGCTTATCCTGTTTTTGATGCAAGGCGACGAGAAGCTCTCGGTCATTGAGAACACGAGATCACTTCCGAGGCCTTTGAGAAATAGTGCTTTCAGTGGCTTCAGGATGGGCACGGTGTGGTGCACGTGTATTGCCAGCCAAAGGATAAACACGAGTGATGGCCTGAACTCCTTCAATGGGTTGGGTGAAGCTCTGGTGATCAACATTGTGAAGATAAATTGGCTCCTTGGCAGGCTCTGGGTATATGGCTTCAACTGACATATCAACCTCTGGCAAAAATATCAGATGGTTGCGTGCAGAAGGCTGATAGTAGACAGCTGAATGAAGCTTGATAAGGCGCATAACCCATGGAGCGTAGAATTTCAGACCAAAGAGGTCAGAGCCAGATGCAGCCAATTGCCTGATAAAGAAGTCTTGAGCATTGAAGTTGATGCCATTGAAGATATAAAAGACCAATGTCTTCATCGCTCCTTCAAGCTTCGCTGCAGAAGAATGTCCCTTGATGGGCCATAGAGTTCGCCTTATGATATGATAGATCGTTCGGGGCAGATACCCTAGGTCTTCAACAAAGAATTCTCTTGGGTATTCAGCGTCGCGTGGCAAAGGCTTCATCATGCTCAGCATTTGGCTCATGTTGGGCTCTGGCTTGTGAAAAATGCTCTCCAAGGCATTGCGGTGAAGCTAACAACCAGGTTCAAAGAGTTCACCTGGAGTGGGCAGGCCTTTGAGCTCAATGATATCTAGAGCTTTAGCTTCATGGTGTGTATTGCCTGTCATCCACTCAAGGATCCAAGTCTTCGGATCCCTGTTGTGCCGCGAATGTGGAGGGTAGCATAGAATTGTAGCAGAAGCTCTTCATTCCAATGCTCTTTATCAGTCACAAAGTTCAGGAGACCAGCATCACGGAAACAGTCAAGAGCTTCTTCTGAGCAGGGCAGTCCAGCAATAGCTTCACTGTCTAGACACATATGGGGAGAGATGCGCCCTTGATCATAGAGAACACAAGAATAGTAAATGTGTTGTTGATAGCTCCAGAACCGATCAGATGAAATTATTGGCTTGGAGTAGGGGTTCTTGGCACTATCAAAGAAAGTGTTGTGTGCCATGAAGCCATTTGCATTGAAATATCCTGGTGAAGTTGTAGTACCTGGAAACCTTGGCAGCCTTGGCTTCGGCTTCTGGACCTGAGGCCTGTGCTCTACATGATAGTCAAATTGCGGACCGGCAGCAGGTGGAGGAACCAGAATGGGCCATCTGACAGTAACCAACTGACCATGATCAAATGCTTGCTCGATGGTGTGTGTGGCCTTGGAGGCGGTACAGGAGCAGTGGCAGTGGCATTAACTTCAGGCTGCAGATTTGCATCAGGTGCAACATTCGCTTCAGGTGCATTCACTTCTGGCACCACATTAGCTTCAGGCGCCACATTAGCTTTGGCCATGAAAATGTCATTGGCTTCAGTTGAGTTGTTTGTGGCCGCCTCAGTATTGTCATCCTCCACTTGAGTAGTTAGAGGGTTCGACACGTTCTCCTCGAGAACAACTTTAGGGTTGGATGGGGGTGTATCAACACATTCTTCTTCTTCTCTTGGTTCTTCTTGCTCATCGGCTGATGTAGCCGGAATGTCTTCAACAGCATTGGCTTCAGACTCTGAGATGTTCGCAGTTGGAGAGGCTGCAGGAAACACTTGTCGTGAGACTGAGTGGTGGTGCTCTTCTCCTTCTGGAACACTCAAAAGAGTGACTTGTGGCCTTGGTCCTTTGCGAAGCTTGCGAAATGCTGGCAACACTTGTGGAGATGGAGTTGTCTAGGCCACAAAGTCTTCATCATCAAGCACCGGAGTGGTGACTTGATTTGGGGGACTACGTGGTGATTCTTCTTGATGGGGGAGACTTGAGGGTGATCAGCCCAGGAATCATCCTGAGCAATTGGCGTCAAAGGACGACCAATGCTGATGAGCTCGCTGTTCGTGAGAACAGGCGATGATACCATGTTGTGCTTGATCTGAGGAAGGACTTCATCATCTTCTACATTGTCTTGGGGACCAATGTCTTCAGCTGCGGTGGGGTCAACAGCTGGAATGTCTTCAGCTTCAGGAGCCACTGTGGAAGCAGGCTCATGAACTATCAAGCGACGCTCTTGGAGTGCGAACGCAGGGCGAGCAACCGAAATTGGCTCGACGACAAGGGGCTCTGTGGGAGCAGCCCGATTTTTCTTCTTGGTCTTTCTCTTCTTGGTTGGTGGCGCATCATCTGTGGTGTTCTTGTTCTTGCGCTTTCTGGCTTCGGCTTCGGCTATTCTTGTCTTCTTGAGCTCTGAAGCCACTATAGGGACCTTAGGCTGCACGTCTGTCATGCTGGCGGGGAAGACAATGCGAGGTTCTTCCCGCCTGGATGCTTCAGCTGGGGCCACAGTAGGCTTCTTCTTCTTAGCAGCCATCTTGGGGTCGATGCCAGGATGCCCAAGTGCCTTGCGCTTCTCATCTTCGTTGTAAGCTTGAACACATTTGGCAGCGAGGAGTTTCATGCGCTCTCGAGAACCTTTAGCTTCGTCATTTTTCATGTGAAACGCCTCCTTGAGCTCATGCATCATTTACTTGAAGTTTTGGATGTCTGTCACACTGAGCTTGGCCATGTGCTTCTTGAACTGAGCCTTTTCATAGTCAATCTTGTGCTTTAGTTCAACTATCCTCTGAGCTAGAGCCAGCTCAGGAGCAATGGCTCCATGGAAGGAGACGCTGAGGCCAATAGGGAGCTGAAGATCATCAAAACTGAGGTCTGGGCTATCAAACCGCTCGTCAATCAACTTGTTCAGGATGTCCACATCGAAGAGGGGAAGATCATTGAAGATTTCCACCTCTTGCTTGCTCTTTATTAGCAGCTCAAGAGCATCATCGCCAAGATCGTCGTCACTAGACAGATCAATGGCGTCGTTCTCATTCCTTAGAACGGCAGCAGGGGTCAATGCTTGACCAGTAGTCTGCTTAGGTTTCTTCTTCTTCTCAGACTTGGAGATGCGTGAGAGATCTTTAGAATGCACACTTGGTGCAGGAGGAGCAGTGGCCAGAGGCTTCACTTGTGAAGCTCTTAGTGCAGTGGAGGGCTTCGAAGCCTTGGGTGTCTTCTGCTTCTTAGGCTTCGGTGGTGCAGGCGCTTCGTTAGACTCAGTGTCATCTGCAGAGTGATCCACGGCTTCCCCTTGAACCATGATTTGAGTGATGAGACCCTCGAGGTTGTAGAAGGGCCCAACAATATTGGGTTCAGCATAACGTGTGCCATCCGCACGAGGAGCAGATGGACCGGGGTTGAAGTTTAATCCCCGTGACTTCTTGTTCTCTTTGTCCGAGTTCTTGGAAAACTGGTAGTTGTGCTTGAACAGATTGTCTTCACGACACCATAGCAGAGAAGATGGGTCGACATCAGCAGGCTGTGGTCCACGGACCATGCAAGGGTAGAAACCCTGAGCAATAGCTTCAGATTTAGTCTTGGGTTGAAGATTTTTATAGAGAATATCTCCCCAAGGAGGCTTGATGGCATTCTTTTCAGCGTATTCCTTGCTGACGAATCTTTACTTGAACCATTGCTCGGCCCAATATCTTCGGATCCATTGTATTCGTGCTTTGCGTTGGCCATAGCTCTCTTCCGGATCAGTTTTGTATAACTCATAAAGATCTTCAGGTAAATCCATTGACGTGCCCCCTCGGCACTGTCTGCCTCCCTTCCTTGTTGACTTATCTGCGGCCATGTAGTTCAGACTGAATGGCTTCAAAACTGTCAAAGGCTTCCGTTTGCTGGTCAGACAGGAACTAGCTTCGGTGGAATTGATGTGATGCTGTAAGAATTCTGCAAATGAATGCAGACTATGAGAACCAAGGGATTCTCCCACGGACATGTGCATGTGACAAAATTAGAGGTGCGAGGGAAGGGGAAGAGGTCATATGCATTCTCAGAAGATTTTGAAGATTAATCAGTTTAGAAGACATTGACATCATATCATGAAGACATTCACTTATATGTTGAGAGTTGGTTCCAGATTTGTACGAATCCAAGAATTGGTACAAGTGAGGACTCTAACTACGTGTGAAGCATAAGTGAATATACTAGGAATATTATGAGATGCAGAACAAGATTGATACATATTTGTGGAGGTAGAAACTACTTTTGGTAAGGAAAGATGAATCCATCGGATCAAAAAGACAGTAAAAAGAGAGTTTTAATTTACCACACGATGAACTGCTAGACGGAGTAGAAGATGAGGCCAAGCAGTTCGATCTTCCGTGCCCTAACTTGGCGACGGAGGACACCTACGGCGGCGGGGAGAAGACGATGTCCGCGGCCGGCATGAGGACAGCGTCGGTGAGGTCACGGCAGCTAAGCACTTCGTCGCCGGCATCGTCAAGAGCTAGCGGTGGCACTAGGGTTTGTCTGAGGTGGAGAGGTGGAAGAAAGATTTTGACCACGATGTGATGTGCATTTATAGGGAGAGGGACAACACAGCGCAATTACGTAGGTGCCCCTGGCGGTTCACATCTGAGGGACACGTGGCGAACATGCAACACATTGGAAGTTGTTCCATGTTCCCACACACGTTTGGACTGTCGGGTGGTCGTTTCGGCTTCTCCGGGTTTCAGGCAATAAGGATTGAGCATTTAAAAGAGATTTAATGTTTGTCTCTGTATCTTCTGCTGACAAGGACGCAAAGAAGACATTCGATGATTTCAATAGAATACATATGATTTGGATAGATAGATTTGAGAAGGAAGCATAGAGAGGTTAGGGTCCGATCACATTCACTTAGTTCAAAAGATTCAAACGAGAAGACATAGCTATAAGTGAATGCTGTAGAGGACATACCACTAATATATGCATATATCAGAATAAGACCAAATCAACATTGTGTAGATAAACATGAAGTCATGTCAATATTGAAGACAAACCAAATGCGAAGACTTTGCAAATGTAACGCCAACATAAAACACTCCAAACAAAAGTTTGGTGGTGGCGTTACCCACCATATAGGAAGTATTAGACCCAGACACGGCGCACAATTATCGTGGCGCTCCGAAGTCAAATTCCGCGTTAATGTATTCACACTTAGAGTGTAAGTCTTCATTTATTGAAGATATATGTTACTTCGCGTGTTGCACATCTAAGTCATCAACATGCATAAGTGTTAGGATGTGTGCCTAATCACAGGACATTTGAGGATTCCAAGATATTTAGCTCACACCGCAACTTGCAAAACCTTTTCTCATCCAAGGGCTTTGTGAAGATATCTGCCAGATGTTCTTCAGTGTTGACGTGAATGATTTCAATATCTTCCTTCATGACATGATCTCTGAGAAAGTGATGATGAATTTCAATGTGCTTTGTCTTTGAGTGCTGAACTAGGTTGTTGGCAATCTTGATGGCGCTTTGATTGTCGCAGTAGAGTGGTACTTGCTTCAGATGGATGCCATAGTCTTTGAGTGTTTGCTTCATCCATAGAAGCTGAGCGCAGCAAGATCCAGCAGCAATGTATTCAGATTTAGCAGTGGAGAGAGAAACACAGTTCTACTTCTTTGAAGACCAACAAACAAGTGATCATCCCAGAAAGTGGTATGTGCCTGATGTAGACTTGTGATCCACCTTGTCACCAGCATAATCAGCATCCGAGAACCCAACTAGATCAGACTTTGAGCCCTTTGGATACCATAATCCTAAAGTTGGGGTGTAGGCCAAATATCGAAGAATTCGCTTCACAGCTAAGTGATGCGATTCCTTTGGTGCCGCTTGGAATCGGGAACACATGCAAACACTAAGCATTATATTTGGCCTAGATGCACATAAATAAAGTAAAGAACCAATCATGGAGCGGTATACCTTTTGATCAAACTCTTTACCATCGGCATCAGGACCCAGATGACTTTTGGTTGGCCTGGGCGTCGTGTATCCTTTGCAATCTTGCATTCCAAACTTCCTCAGGAAGTCTTTGAGATATTTTTCTTGCGATATGAAGATGTCATTGCTTCGCTGACGTATTTGAAGACCAAGGAAGAACTTCAGTTCAGCCATCATGGACATCTGATATTGCTCTTGCATCATGTGTCCAAACTCATCACTGTATTTTTGATTAGTGCAGCCGAAGATAATGTCATTCACATATATTTGGCACACAAACAGTTCACCATCATATGTCTTCGTGAAGAGTGTGGGATCTAGGGAACCAGGTTTGAAGCCTTTGCTCTTCAGAAAATCTTTGAGTGTGTCATACCAAGCTCGAGGGGCTTGTTTGAGGCCATACAGTGCCTTATTGAGCTTCTATACCATATCAGGATGTTTTGGATCTTCAAAGCTAGGCGGTTGTGCAACATACACTTCTTCTTCAATCTTGCCATTGAGAAAGGCACTCTTCACATCCATTTGATACAGAAGGATGTTACGATGATTTGCGTAGGCTAGCAGTATGCGAATGGCTTCAAGCCTAGCCACGGGAGCAAATGTTTCATCGAAGTCAATCCCTTCAACTTGAGTGTATCCTTGAGAAATGAGACGAGCCTTGTTTCTGACAACTTGACCATGCTCATCTTGCTTGTTGCGATATATCCATTTAGTGCCTATGATATTGTGTTTACGAGGATCGGGACGCTTGACCAATTCCCACACATTGTTCAGCTCGAACTGTTGAAGCTCTTCTTGCATAGCTTGAATCCATTCAGGTTCCATGAAGGCTTCAGCAACTTTCTTGGGTTCAGATATTGAGACAAATGCAAAGTGCCCACAGAAATTTGCTAGTTGTGTTGCTCTTGAATGAGTGAGTGGACCAGGTGCATTGATGCTATTAATTAGCTTCTCAATCTGTACTTCATTTGCAACATGAGGATGAACTGGACGAAGATTTTGCTCTTGCTGATCATTGTCATCATTAGGAGGATTGTCTTCAGGCTGAGCATTGTCTTCAGGTTGATTTGGTGCAGAAATGATAAGTTCCTCTTCAGCCTGAGCTTCAGACGGTATGATTTCTCTAGTTCCCATAAGCTTGATGGATTCACTAGGTGGAACTTCATCTAGCACATTTGGAGGTGCTCTCTTTGTGAGCTGCTAGTCTCATTGAACCGCACATCCCCAGTTTCAACCACTTTATAGTGAAAGAGGTTGAAGACTATGTATGAGTGTGAGTCCTTTCCGTAACCAAGCATAAAACCTTCATGTGCGTTCGGTGCAAATTTTGAAGTGTGATGTGGATCCTTGTCCAGTACCTAGCACCAAATACTCTGAAGTAGCTAGCATTTGGCTTCTTACCAGTAAGAAGTTCATAGGATGTTTTCTTTAGAAGCTTGTGAAGATAAACACGGTTGATGACATGGCATGCGGTATCAATAGCTTCAGGCCAGAACTTTCTTGGAGTCTTGTATTCATCAAGCATCGTTCAAGCCATCTCAATGAGTGTTCTGTTCTTGCGCTCCACGATGCCATTTTGCAGAGGTCTGTACAGAGCTGAGAACTCATGAGTGATGCCCAATGTATCCAGGTAAAGGTCGAGGCCGGTGTTCTTGAACTCTATGCCGTTGTCACTTCTGATATGCTTGATCTTGACGCCATAGTTGTTCATGGCATGGTGGGCGAAGCGTATGAAGACATCCTGCACTTCAGTCTTGTAGAGGATTATGTGCACCCATGTATATCTTGAATAATCATCAACAATGACGAATCCATAGAGACAAGCAGTAGTAGTGAGAGTAGAGTAGTGAGTAGGGCCGAATAGGTCCATGTGTAGCAGTTCGAAGGGATGAGTTGTTGTCATGATGTAGCGACCCGACCTCAAACGGTCAAGTCTCTGTGCTTCAGTGTCATCCCTGGATCGGTAATGCTGACACACATAGTACTCGAGGATTTATAACAGAGTAGGAATCACAAACTTATTACATCGAATGTCTCAAAAGAGAACTTATTACAATATATATGGCTTAAGGCCATCTAATACGATAACAACGGAAGGCTTGGAAGATAAAGTGAGTCCATCAACTCCAACGGCATAGCTGAGCTGCACGGCAATGACCTAACGAACCTAACTCCTCATCTGAAAAGTCTACAACATAATACGTTGCAGCCCGAAAATGGGTCAGCACATGGAATATGCTGGAAAAATAACACAGTAGAGCAAGAACAAAATAATGCTATCACTACATGCATATTTGGCTGGTGGAAAGCTCTATGGTTAGAGTTTTTGTGAAAAGCCAATTTTTCCCTACAACAAAGGAATATATTTTATTTAACTATCATGGTAGTTGAAACATCATTAAGAAGGTTCCTCCAACTCATTCCCAATTAAAGTAATTAACAACCCAACAATATTATTTAATAATGATGAGATACTTAGGATACTCCAAGTACTAGATACTCAAGATGTCCATAACCGGGGACACGACTAACCATGATTAGTTTATACACTCCGCAGAGGTTTGCGCACTTTTCCCCACAAGACTCGATCTCCTCCATTGGATTTCTCACACTACATGGTGTTTGAGAAACGGATGACCGAGACACAGTCTTTCAAAAGCATTAACTCCTTACTCCGGGTAGACCATACCAACCTATATCCCTCTACCCGCTGATCCACCTCTTCAGAAGCTTCACGCAACTTACTCAACTATGCTAGAGCCCATAATAGCTTGTGGCTGCACACGGAAGTTTCTAGCATGAAAATATATCATGGGTACTCCGGGATATCCTAGGACAACACTGGATTCCCCAGGTGCCCAACAAACAATCCACCCAGATGTGTATTCAAGTTGCCACCTTAAGTTGAACCATTAATTAACAATCGCACATCTGTCATGGATTTCACTCACCCAAACCACATCTACGAGCATAGCATAGCAATATAAGCAATACGTAGAAGTAACTCCCAAGGTTTGAATATAATAGGGCAATAGGTTCTACCTCATCAACTACTTCCCAACCCACATGTTAATCACATCCTAATCATGCAATGTTTGAGGATTGGAACTAATGCATAAAAACTGGGTGATAAAGGGGTATGATCAAAGTGTTACTTGCCTTGCTGATGATCCGCAAAACCTAGGGACTCGTAGTAGCACGCTTCGCACTCCGGGTGTTCTATCGCAAACAAACAATAGCATACATAAGCAATCAAAAAAACAAACATGGGTAAATCTGAAATAAGAAGATCTAACCAGAAAGTTCAACTTAAGAACTCCAGTTTGCGAAAAGAATCAAATCAAACGGAGCAACGAAACTCAAACTGCGAAAGAAACAAGATCCGTTTACTAATCTGGAATAAGGTCAAATTTTACAGTACCAAAATCATGTTCAAGTTGATTAAATGGAAGGAGGGTCTCGAGACAAAGATCTAGGCGCTTGAATCGCCTGATTTCGATAAACGAGCGAAAAGATAAACTGAAACGAAAATCGGATCAGAAACTGCGATTGAAAATAATCATGGAAAATCCGAGAAAAAGAAAACTGACAAACAGGCTAACGAATGAGCGTTCGTTGTCTGCGGCTAACGAGTGAACACCGCTCGTTAGAACGAACATACGGATGAACGTCCGCAAAGTAACTAAACCGAGAAAAATCGGCGAACCGATCTAAAAAACGAACTAGGGTTTCTTTAAAAAACCGAATCGGTTTTCAAATGAAAACCGAACGAACGGAGGCGGCGGCGTATACCTCCGGCGGCTTCCGTGGTAGGGCGGTGAGGCAGGGCAGCGGGGTGCGGCGTGCGGCGGCAGGGCAGCGGCGGCGGCGTGCGGCGCAAGGCGGCGGGGGCGGCGCGGCTGCGGGGCTCCAGGGGGGGGGCGGGTCGGCTTATAAGAGGAGGGGTGGTGTGGCTTGGGGAAGGGGGTGGGGCGCGTGGCCGATTCGGCCACGGCGTGCGGCGGCAGCGGGCGCGGTCTCCGAGTGGGAGACGGCGGCACAGGGAGGTGGGCCGGTGGCCTGGCTCGGCGGGGCCTTGGCCCAGTCGGGCGCTGTGATTTTTTATATATATAGATAATTTCACCGGAACTAAATAAATCCTAGAAAATAAAATAAAATACTAAAAATTCCAAAACAAATTTTCGCCGTCTAAATAAAATATTTAGAACAAGATGAACATTTTCTTGGCCCTAAAATGCAACTTTGAAAAACATGCATTTTTTCTAATTCAAATAAAATAGCAATAAACTCCGAATAAAATCAAATATTTGATTTTAATATTTTTCCTCCAATCTTTCATTTATTTTGGAGAACTCATATTATCTCCTCTCATATATTTTAATATGAAATATTTTCGGAGAGAAAAATAATAAAAACCAAAAATCCTCATTTCAATATTTGATAAAACTTAAATATGAAAACAGGGAAATCCCCAACTCTCTCCGAGGGTCCTTGAGTTGCTTAGGATTTCGAGGATTCGTGAAACAAAATGCAATAAAATATGATATGCATGAATGATCTATGTATAACATTCCAAATTGAAAATTTGGGATGTTACAAACCTACCCCCTTAAGATGAATCTCGCCCTCGAGATTCGGGTTGGCTAGAGAATAGGTGTGGGTGGTCTTTGCGAAGATCATCCTCTCGTTCCCAGGTGGCTTCATCCTCGGTATGGTGGCTCCACTAAACTTTGCAAAACTTGATAACCTTGCTGTGGGTGACTCGGCTGGCAAATTCAAGAATCCTGACTGGCTTCTCCTCATAGGACAAATCACTGTCCAACTAAATCGCCTCCAAGGGTACTGTATCTCTTAATGGTATATCGGCCATCTCTGCATGACACTTCTTCAGCTGTGAAACATGAAATACATCATGAACTCCTGACAGTCCTTCAGGTAACTCCAACTTGTAGGCAACTTCTCCCATACGTTCCAAAATTCGATACGGTCCTACAAATCTCGGGGCTAACTTTCCCTTAACTCCAAAACGTTTCACTCCTCGCAGGGGTGACACTCGCAGATATGCTTGGTCTCCAATTTCATAGGTTATTTACTTGCATTTCGAATCTGCATAACTCTTCTGCCTGGACTGAGCTACCTTCCGTCTATCTCGGATCAGCTTAACCTTTTATTCAGACTCCTTGATCAAATCTGGTCCAAACAACTGTCGGTCTCCAACTTCATCCCGCATAAATGGTGTTCTGCACCTTCGTCCATATAGGGTTTCGAACGGTACCATCCTCAAACTGGCTTGATAGCTATTGTTGTATGAGAACTCCGCGTAGGGAAAATTTTCATCCCAACTAGATCCATAATCTAGCGCACAGGCTCTCAACATATCCTCTAGAATCTGGTTGACTCTCTCGGTCTGTCCATCTGTCTGCGGGTGGAATGCTGTACTGAACTCCAACCTTGTCCCCAAAGTTGTTGATGCCAAAACTTTGAAGTAAACTGTGTTCCTCTATCTGATACGATTGTCCTTGGAACTCCATGCAGACATACGATCCTGGTCATATATATCTTGGCCAACTTTGCACTTGTATAGGTGGTTTTCACTGGAATAAAGTGAGCTACTTTGGTCAAGCGATCAACTACTACCCATATAGAATCATATCCTGATTTGGTCCTGGGTAATCCGGTGATAAAATCCATGCCAAGTTTATCCCACTTACATTCGGGTATCGGCATAGGCTGTAACAATCCTGCTGGCATTTCATGCTCAGCCTTCACTCTCTGACATACATCACATACAGCTACATACTCGGGAATATCCTTCTTCATACCAGTCCACTAGAAACGTTCCTTCAAATCCAAATACATCTTGGTGTTTCCGGGGTCACAGGCTCTCAACATATCCTCTAGAATCTGGTTGACTCTCTCGGTCTGTCCATCTGTCTGCGGGTGGAATGCTGTACTGAACTCCAACCTTGTCCCCAAAGTTGTTGATGCCAAAACTTTGAAGTAAACTGTGTTCCTCTATCTAATACGATTGTCCTTGGAACTCCATGCAGACATACGATCCTGGTCATATATATCTTGGCCAACTTTGCACTTGTATAGGTGGTTTTCACTGGAATAAAGTGAGCTACTTTGGTCAAGCGATCAACTACTACCCATATAGAATCATATCCTGATTTGGTCCTGGGTAATCCGGTGATAAAATCCATGCCAAGTTTATCCCACTTACATTCGGGTATCGGCATAGGCTGTAACAATCCTGCTGGCATTTGATGCTCAGCCTTCACTCTCTGACATACATCACATACAGCTACATACTCGGGAATATCCTTCTTCATACCAGTCCACTAGAAATGTTCCTTCAAATCCAAATACATCTTGGTGTTTCCGGGGTGTATCGAGCATTGTGAGTCATGAGCCTGCTGAAGTATTAACTTCCTGATCTCTGGGTTATTGGGCACATAAACACGGTCCTCAAACCATAAGGTGTCGTGCTCATCCTCACGAAAACCTTTGGCATTTCCTTCGCTCATTCTCTCTTTTATCTCGACAATCTCTTTGTCATCCTTCTGAGCTTCTCGAATCTTTCCTAACAATGTAGACTGAACCTCCATTGTTGCAACAAAACCTCTAGGAACAATCTCTAATCGAAGTTCCCTGAGATCCTCTGCTAACTCCTTTGGCAATCCCGTGCTCACTAGGGTATTAGCATAACTCTTCCGAATCAAAGCGACGACTACGACATTGGCCTTGCCTGGATGATAGTGAAGCTTCATGTCATAATCCTTTATAAGCTCCAACCATCTCCTCTGCCTAAGGTTCAGCTCCTTCTGTGTGAAAATGTACTTCAAACTCTTATGATCCGTGTATACATCACAACGATTTCCAATAAGGTAATGTCTCCAAGTCTTCAATGCATGCGCTACGGCAGCCAACTCCAAATCATGCGTCGCATAATTCAATTCATGCGGTTTTAGTTGTCGTGAGGCATACGAAACAACTCTTCCATCCTGCATAAGTACACTTCCAAGTCCTAGGCGAGAGGCATCGCAATACACTTGAAACTCCTTACGTATATCCGACAGAATCAGCACTGGGGCTGTGGTCAAACGTTTCTTTAACTCCTGAAAACTCACCTCACATTCTTCTGTCCATTTAAATTTGGTATCCTTCTTCAATAACTCTATCATTTGCTTCGCAATTTTGGAAAAATTCTCAATGAATCTCCGATAGTATCCCGCGAGTCCAAGAAAACTGCGGATCTCGCTAACTGAAGTGGGTGCCAACCATTCAGTGACTGACTGAACCTTGGTGGGATCTACTGCTACACCTTCTCCTGATATACCATGTCCAAGGAATCTGAATTCCTTCAACCAAAACTCACATTTGCTGAACTTGGCATATAGCTGGTGTTCCCTGAGTTTCTCGAGAACTAAATGCAAATGCTCTTCATGCTCTTCATTCTTCGAGTATACCATTATATCATCAATGAACACCACAACAAACTTATCAAAATATTCCATGAACACCTTGTTCATCATGCTCATGAAATAGGCAGCGGCGTTAGTCAGTCCAAACGACATGACTGTATATTCATACAACCACTACCATGTGGTGAATGCTGTCTTTGGTATGTCCTTCTCTCATATCTTCAGCTGGTGATATCCAGATCGCAGATCGATCTTTGAAAACACCTTGGCTCCTTGCAGCTGGTCAAACAAATCATTGATCATCGACAGTGGGTATTTGTTCTTGATCGTCACCTCATTTAACACATGATAATCAACAACCATTCTTAGAGACTTATCCTTCTTCTCGACCAAAAGCACTGGGGCTTGCTACGTCTCGAGCTAGCGTTGGTTTTCCCCGAAGAGGAGGGGGTGATGCAGCACAGTAGCGTAAGTATTTCCCTCAGTTTTTGAGAACCAAGGTATCAATCCAGTAGGAGGTCACGCGCAAGTCTCTCGTACCTACACAAAACGGTAGCAACTCGCAACCAACGCTTAGGGGTTGTCAATCCCTTCACGGTCACTTATGAGAGTGAGATCTGATAGAGATAATATTTTTGGTATTTTTGGTATAAAGATGCAAAGTGAAAAGTAAAAGCAAAACAAGTAAAATAAAGTAATGGAGATTGATATGATGAGAATAGACCCGGGGGCCATAGGTTTCACTAGTGGCTTCTCTCAAGAGCATAGATATTCTACGGTGGTTGAACAAATTACTGTTGAGCAATTGATAGAATTTAGCATAGTTATGAGGTTATCTAGGTATGATCATGTATATAGGCATCACGTCCGTGACAAGTAGACCGACTCCTACCTGCATCTACTACTATTACTCCACTCGTCGACCTCTATCCAGCATGCATCTAGAGTATTAAGTTAAAAACAGAGTAACGCCTTAAACAAGATGACATGATGTAGAGGAATAAATTCATGCAATATGATAAATACCCCATCTTGTTATCCTCGATGGCAACAATACAATACGTGCCTTGCAACTCTTTCTGTCACTAAGTAAGGACACCGCAAGATTGAACCCAAAGCTAAGCACTTCTCCCATTGCAAGAACTATCAATCTAGTTGGCCAAACCAAACGGATAATTCGAAGAGACTTGCAAAGATAACTCAATCATACATAAAAGAATTCAAAGAAGATTCAAATATTATTCATAGATAAGTTGGATCATAAACCCACAATTCATCGGTCTCAACAAACACACCGCAAAAAGAAGATTACATCGAATAGATCTCCACGAGAGAGGGGGAGAACATTGTATTGAGATTCAAAAAGAGAGAAGAAGCCATCTAGCTACTAGCTATGGACCCGAAGGTCTAAAGTAAACTACTCACACTTCATCGGAAAGGCTATGGTGTTGATGTAGAAGCCCTTCGTGATGGATGCCCTCTCCGGCGGAGCTCCGGAACAGGCCCCAAGATGGGATCTCGTGGATACAGGAAGTTGCGGCGGTGGAATTAGGTTTTTGGCTCCATATTTGGTCTAATGGGGGTACGTAGGTATATATAGGAGGAAGGAGCACGTCGGTGGAGCTCCGAGGGGCCCACGAGGCAGGGGGCGCGCCCAGGGGGGGCGCGCCCTCCACCCTCGTGACCTCCCCGGAAACTTCTTGGAGTAGGGTCCAAGTCTCCTGGATCACGTTCGGTGAGAAGATCACGTTCCCGAAGGTTTCATTCCGTTTGGACTCCGTTTGATATTCTGTTTCCTCGAAATACTGAAATAGGCAAAAAACAGCAATTCTGGGCTGGGCCTCCGGTTAATAGGTTAGTCCCAAAAATAATATAAAAGTGGAAAATAAAGCCCAATATAGTCCAAAACAGTAGATAAAGTAGCATGGAGCAATAAAAAATTATAGATACGTTGGAGACGTATCAGGCATCCCCAAGCTTAATTCCTGCTCGTCCTCGAGTAGGTAAATGATAAAAAGAGAATTTTTGATGCGGAGTGATACTTTGGCATAATTTCAATGTAGATCTTCTTAATCATGGTATGAATACTCAGATCCGAAAGGTTCAAGACAAAAGTTCATATTGACATAAAAAATGATAATTCTTCAAGCATACTAATCAAACAATTATGTCATCTCAAAATAACATGGCCAAAGGAAGTTCATCCCTACAAAATCTTATAGTTAGGCTATGCTTCATTTTCGTCACACAAAGATGTTCCCAACTTCTATACCCCCGATGACAAGCCAAGCAATTGTTTCATACTCAAATAATCTCAAACTTTTTCAACCTTCACGCAATACATGAGCGCGAGCCATGGACATAGCACTATGGGTGGTATAGAATATGATGATGGGGATTGTGTGGAAAAGAAAAAAAAGGAGAAAGTCTCACATCAACGAGGCTAATCAATGAGCTATGGAGATGCCCATCAATTGATGTTAATTCAAGGAGTAGGGATTGCCATGCAACGGATGCACTAGAGCTAAGAATGCTCAACAAAAGAAAACTAGTGGGTGTGCATCCAACTTGCTTGCTCATGAAGACCTAGGGCATTTTGAGGAAGCCCATCGTTGGAATATACAAGCCAAGTTCTATAATGAAAAATTCCCACTAGTATGAACAAGACAACTTATGAGACTCACTATATGAAAATCATGGTGCTACTTTGAAGCACAATATATGAGACTCACTACATGAAGAACAAGGTGCTACTTTGAAGCACAAGTGTGGAAAAAGAGATAGTAGCATTGCCCTTTTTATTTTCTCTTTTTTTGGGCCTTTCTTTTTTTCTTTTTGGCCTTTCTCTCTTTTTTTTTGATTGGGCAATGCTCTAATAATGATGATCATCACACTTCTATTGATTACAACATAATGATTACAACTCGATACTAGAACAAGATATGACTCTATATGAATGCCTCCGGTGGTGTACCGGGATGGTGCAATGAATCAAGAGTGACATGTATGAAAAATAATGCATGGTGGCTTTGCCACAAATACGATGTCAACTACAAGATCATGCAATGGCAATATGACAAAAGTAAAGCATGTCATGATGATGATGATGATGATGGTGGTGGTGGAAGTTGCATGGCAATATATCTCGGAATGGCTATGGAAATGCCATGATAGGTAGGTATGGTGGCTGTTTTGAGGAAGATATAGGGAGGTTTATGTGTGAAAGAGTGTATCATATCACGGGGTTTGGATGCACCGGCGAAGTTTGCACCAACTCTCAATGTGAGAAAGGGCAATGCACGGTACCGAAGAGGCTAGCAAATGGCGGAAAGGTAAAAGTGCGTATAATCCATGGACTCAACATTAGTCAAAAGAACTCATATACTTATTGCAAAAATTTAGAAGTCATAAAAAATTAAGTACTACGCGCATGCTCCTAGGGGGATAGATTGGTAGGAAAAGACCATCGCTCGTCCCCGACCACCACTCATAAGGATGCACAAGCCAGGTACACTTCATGCTTCAAATTTGTTACACAACTTTAACCATACGTGCATGCTACGGAAGTTGCTAACTTCAACACAAGTATTTCTCAAATTCACAACTACTCAACTAGAACGACTATGATATTATCACCTCCATATCTCAAAACAATTATCAAGCATCAAACTTATCTTAGTATTCAACCCACTAAATAGAAAGTTTCACATATCTTGAATACCAAGTATATTAACATTAAGCAAATTACCATGCTATTAACGACTCTCAAAATAATCTAAGTGAAGCATGAGAGATCAAGTTTCTTTAAAACAAACCACCACCGTGCTCTAAAATATCTAAGTGAAGCACTAGAGCAAAAATTATCACGCTCAAAAAGATATAAGTGAAGCACATAGAGTAAAGTATCAAGCTCAAAAGATATAAGTGAAGCACATAGAGTATTCTAACAAATTTCAATTCATACATGGCTCTCTTAAAAGGTTTGTACAGCAAGGATGATTGTGGTAGACTAACAAGCAAAGACACAAATAATACAAGATGCTCCAAGCAAAACACATATCATGTGGCGAATAAAAATATAGGTCCAAGTAAAGTTACCGATGAACGAAGACAAAAGAGGGGATGCCTTCCGGGGCATCCCCAAGCTTAGGCTTTTTGGTGTCCTTGTATTTTACCTTGGGGTGCCATGGGCATCCCCAAGCTTAGGCTCTTTCCACTCCTTGTTCCATAATCCATCAAAAGAATTCACCCAAAACTTGAAAACTTCACAACACAAAACTCAATAGAAATCTCGTGAGCTCCGTTAGAGAAAGAAAACAAAAGACTACTTTAAGGTACTGTACTGAACTTGTTCTTTATTTGTATTCGTGTTAAACCTACTGTATTCCAACTTCTCTATGTTTTATAAACTATTTTACTAGCCATGGATTCATCAAAATAAGCAAACAACACACGCAAAATAGAATCTGTCAAAAACAGAACAGTCTGTAGTAATCTGTTACTAACGCAAACTTCTGGAACCCAAAAAATTCTACCAAAATTAGACGACCTGGGAAATTTGTTTATTGATCATCAGCAATTAGAATCACTATTTGATCACGTTCTGGTGATTTTTGAAAATTCGGGCACTGAGCGCAAAGATTCTGGAAATTACAGCAAGATCAAATAACTATCTTCCAAGAAGATCTAATAGGTTTAACTTGGCACAAACACTAATTAAAAGATAAAACCACATCTAAACAGAATCTAGATGGATTATTTATTCCTAAACAGAACCAAAAACAAAAAACACAAAATAAAATTGGGTTTCCTCCCAACAAGCGCTATCGTTTAACGCCCCTAGCTAGGCATAAAAGCAAGGATAGATCTAGGTATTGCCATCTTTGGTAGGCAATCCATAAGTGGATCTCATGATAGATTCATATGGTAATTTTATTTTATTTCTAGGAAAGTGTTCCATGCCCTTCTTTAAGGGAAATTGGAATTTAATATTCCCTTCCTTCATATCAATAATTGCACCAATCGTTCTAAGGAAAGGTCTACCAAGAATAATAGGACATGAAGGATTGCAATATATATCAAGAACGATAAAATCTACGGGCACATAATTCCTATTTGCAACAATAAGAACATCATTAATTCTTCCCATAGGCTTTTTAATAGTGGAATCCGCAAGATGCAAGTTTAGAGAGCAATCATCAAAGTCACGGAAATCTAGCAAATCACACAAAGCTTTGGGGATAGTAGAGACACTAGCACCCAAATCACACAAAGCATGAAACTCGTAATTTTTAATTTTAATCTTAATTGTAGGTTCCCACTCATCTTGGAGTTTTCTAGGGATAGAAACTTTCAACTCAAGCTTTTCTTCATAAGATTGCATTAAGGCGTCAACAATGTGTTCGGTAAAGGCCTTATTTCGACTATAAGCATGAGGAGAATTTAACACGGATTGCAACAAGGAAATACAATCAGTTAAAGAGCAATTTTCATAGTTAAATTTCTTGAGATCCAAAATAGTGGGTTTAGCAATATCTAGATTTTTATTTCTTTCAATCCTTTTTTTTATCAATTTCATCATCAGGATCTAAAAACTCAGAATTCTTAGAATGCTTTCTAGGTAAGGGAAGATCATAATCAGATTCATTAAGATTCACATTGCAAAACAACGATTTAATAGGGGATACATCAATAACTTTCAGATCTTCATCTTGATTTTCATAGGAATTCGGTTTAGCGACCATCTTATTGACTAAGGTGGCTTGCATATCTGAAATTTCAGCGGTCATTTTTTCAAGATGAGCAATTTGGGCTCTTACACCATCAAATTCTTTGGACATATCATCGAGCTCTTTGTTCATATAACTCATAAAACTCTTTTGTTCCTTAAGCTCGTTTCTAAAGAAATTATTATGCTCAAATTGCAAGACCATAAACTTCCTGACATCGTTTTCGATATCTTCTAGCCTTTTAAGGTGAAGATCACCAAAATTAGGTAAGGCCATCGTGACGAACAAGCAAGCAAACTAACACATGAGCAAACAAAAGGCAAAGGGAAAGAGAGGGCGAATAAAACGGCAAGGGTGAAGTGGGGGAGAGGAAAACGAGAGGCAAATGGCAAATAATGTAATGCGAGAGATAGAGATTGTGATGGGTACTTGGTATGTTGACTTTTGCGTAGGCTTCCCCGGCAACGGCGCCAGAAATGGCTCGTTGACGGGAGAGTAAATCTTGACTTGACTTGGCGTAGGCCTCCCCGGCAACGGCGCCAGAAACCCTTCTTGCTACGTCTCGAGCTAGCGTTGGTTTTCCCCGAAGAGGAGGGGGTGATGCAGCACAGTAGCGTAAGTATTTCCCTCAGTTTTTGAGAACCAAGGTATCAATCCAGTAGGAGGTCACGCGCAAGTCCCTCGTACCTGCACAAAATGGTAGCAACTCGCAACCAACGCTTAGGGGTTGTCAATCCCTTCACGGTGTCACTTACGAGAGTGAGATCTGATAGAGATAATATTTTTGGTATTTTTGGTATAAAGATGCAAAGTAAGTAAAAGCAAAACAAGTAAAATAAAGTAATGGAGATTGATATGATGAGAATAGACCCGGGGGCCATAGGTTTCACTAGTGGCTTCTCTCAAGAGCATAGATATTCTACGGTGGGTGAACAAATTACTGTTGAGCAATTGATAGAATTGAGCATAGTTATGAGGTTATCTAGGTATGATCATGTATATAGGCATCACGTCCACCGTGACAAGTAGACCGACTCCTACCTGCATCTACTACTATTACTCCACTCGTCGACCTCTATCCAGCATGCATCTAGAGTATTAAGTTAAAAACAGAGTAACGCCTTAAACAAGATGACATGATGTAGAGGAATAAATTCATGCAATATGATAAATACCCCATCTTGTTATCCTCGATGGCAACAATACAATACGTGCCTTGCAACTCTTTCTGTCATTGAGTAAGGACACCGCAAGATTGAACCCAAATCTAAGCACTTCTCCCATTGCAAGAACTACCAATCTAGTTGGCCAAACCAAACGGATAATTCGAAGAGACTTGCAAAGATAACTCAATCATACATAAAAGAATTTAGAGAAGATTCAAATATTATTCATAGATAAGTTGGATCATAAACCCACAATTCATCGGTCTCAACAAACACACCGCAAAAAGAAGATTACATCGAATAGATCTCCACGAGAGAGGGGGAGAACATTGTATTGAGATCCAAAAAGAGAGAAGAAGCCATCTAGCTACTAGCTATGGACCTGAAGGTCTGAAGTAAACTACTCACACTTCATCGGAAGGGCTATGGTGTTGATGTAGAAGCCCTCCGTGATGGATGCCCTCTCCAGCGGAGCTCCGGAACAGGCCCCAAGATGGGATCTCGTGGATACAGGAAGTTGCGGCGGTGGAATTAGGTTTTTGGCTCCGTCTTTGGTCTAATGGGGGTACGTAGGTATATATAGGAGGAAGGAGCACGTCGGTGGAGCTCCGAGGGGCCCACGAGGCAGGAGGGCGCGCCTAGGGGGGGCGCCCTCCACCCTCGTGACCTCCCCGGAAACTTCTTGGAGTAGGGTCCAAGTCTCCTGGATCACGTTCGGTGAGAAGATCACCTTACCGAAGGTTTCATTCCGTTTGGACTCCGTTTGATATTCTGTTTCCTCAAAATACTGAAATAGGCAAAAAAACAGCAATTCTGGGCTGGGCCTCCGGTTAATAGGTTAGTCCCAAAAATAATATAAAAGTGGAAAATAAAGCCCAATATAGTCCAGAACAGTAGATAAAGTAGCATGGAGAAATCAAAAATTATAGATACGTTGGAGACGTATCAGGGCTCCCTATGGTGATGAACTCCGTCGAATGTAACCTTTCTACAATAACTCCTTGATCTATTTCTTAATCTCCTCCAGATCATTTGCAGGCATCCGATATGGTCTCTTTGATATTGGCCTGGTGCCTGGCAACAGTTCTATCAAGAACTCAATGTCTCGATCCGGTGGCATGCCTGGTAATTCCTCTGGAAAAACATCTAGGTAATCCTTCACTACAGGCACTTCCTCCTGAAAAACTCCCGTGAGGGTATTCACTTGGCTACTCCTTGGCGCATGCCTAGATACATACTTGATCCTTTTTCCCTCAGGGGTGGTGAGACAAATTGACTTACTAACATAGTCAATGCTTCCTCCATACTTTGACATCCAGTCCATGCCTACTATCACATCCAATCCTTGCAACTCCAAGATTATTAGGTCGAACGGAAAAACATGGCTACCAATGGTTAAGGGTATTTGGTCGCACCATCGACTAGCCATATACTCTGCTCCAGGTGAACTCACTAACAGATGGGTCCTAAGGGTTTGGATTGGTAGTTTAAACTTATCCACGAATTCCCTTGATATGAATGAATGCGATGCACCAGTATCAAAAAGAACAAGCGCGGTAAAAGACTTAACCAAAAACTTACCAATAACTGCGTCTGGCTGCTCTTCAACCTCCTCCACATTAACGTGGTTCACTTGTCCTTTATTGAATGGATTGGTCTTCTTTCCAGCGCTTCCATTGCCGTTTCCATTCTTCGCTTCAGGGCACTCCGTGGCATAGTGTCCAGTCTTCCCGCACTTGAAACAAGTAACGTGGCTTAGGTTTCTCTTGGCGGGTGTGGCTGGATTGGAACGGTCCTAATTGTTGCTTGCTCCATTCCCATTTCCATTCCTTGGGCCAGTATGATTATGGTTACTTCCTCCATTGTGGGTGTGGCCTCCATGGTTATGAACAAGTCCTCCCGTGTTCGGGGTTCGGCGAGGTTTCTGCTGAGCTCCTGAATTATACCTTCCTTGTCCATACTTCCTCTTACGGCTCTCAATCTGCTGCTTCCCTTCAATCATAAGAGCCTTATCTACCAACTCCTGGTAGTTGTTGAATGTTGGCACCATCAACTGCATGATCATCTCATAATTTAGCCCTTCCATAAACTTCTCCTGCTTTGCGCCATCCGTGGCCACATCGTCAGGGGCATAACGAGATAACTTGCTAAACTCATCCATGTACTGAGCCACAGTACGGTTCCCCTGGCGTAAGTTGCGAAACTCACGCTTCTTCATACTCATAGCTCCAGTTGAGACATGGGCAGTACGAAAAGCTTGCTGAAACTGGTCCCATGTAACAGTGGCTATAGGGTAGGTGACAGTGTAATTCTCCCACCATGAGGCTGCTGGTCCATCCAACTGATGTGCGGCAAAACGCACCTTCTCAGCATCTGTACATCCTCCAGTGGTTAACTCCCTTCCAATCCCGCGGAGCCAATCATCTGCCACTATCGGCTCGGTGCTACTAGAAAACACTGACGGCTGCAACCTCAGAAAACGGGCTAAGTTATCAAGTGGTGGTGGTGGCGGTGGGTTGTTGTTGTTGTTGCCTTGGTTCTGAACTAACAACTACATCAGGGTATTCTGCTGCTGGATCAACTGAGTGAGCTCCGGTGGGAATGTAAATCCGGGGTCACGTCTCGGAGGCATCTGATGGGTTTAGAGGGGAGAGATTAGAATAGAATGAGGTCTAATTGAGAAAACACTACCCATATGCACATGAGACAAACACAATCATTTCACTCACTCAATCAAGCAAGGGCATACAATCGATCTAACTATCGTTACAAAAGTGCTCGGACTATACTATATACATGGTGGAATACTACTACTGATGTGGTGGTCTACTAAAAATATTCCTCGGTTGAAGACTCCATGATGTCTGCTCCAGCTTCCTCTTCATAGTCATCATCGCTATCGTCGGGGTCCGTGTCGGTGTCGTTGATGATAATGTAGTCCTCCGGGCGAATCTCCTTGGGTTCTTCATCTTTTCCTCCTGGTGCGGGGTCTCCCATGAATACTCCTAGCTTCCTTTCCAGATCGTCATTCTTCTCTACTAGTACGACGATTTCCTCCTCATAATCTTCACAAGTAGCCTTGAGTTCTTCCTCCAGTTCCGTGATCCTAGTCATCGCCTTCTTCAGGTCTATCATTCCTGCGCACATCTGGTTCTCCTGGCGACGAATGTGTTGGTTTAACTCCTGGATGAAAGCTGCAATTGATCTATCCTTCCTGGTGCTGATCATCTCCCATTTCTCATCTCGGCGCCCACAAATCTGATAGATAGTGTACTTAAGCTCCTTATGATAAACTTCTCCAATGCGTCCCATGGTGATGTGAGCTGCCATACTCTTTCCTAGACTCCAGGTTGGTGCATCAAAGGAAAACTCTATGGGCTTAGTGACTGGCGTGAATGTCCTTCCCGAAACTTGAACTTGAATCATCCATCACTCCACTTCTGGTAAAGTGGCGTTGTAAGTCCCGGTGAATCTTGGTATTCCAATGTTCAGGTACCTAGTGACTTCCTTCAAGTGTCGTCCAAAGGGGGCGTCTTTATCCGGTTGTGCAAACTTGTTCCTTGCGTCCGCCATCCTAAAGAGTAGAAAATGGAGAGGAATTAGAAATGAGAAGAGAATAGTGATCTAGGGCTTTAGCTTAGTGGTCGTGTCCTACACTCAGCGTGTGCTCTGATACCATCTTGTAGCGACCCAACCTGAAACGGTCATGTCTCTGTGCTTTAGTGTCATCCCTGGATCGGTAATGCTGACACACACAGTACTTGAGGATTTATAACAGAGTAGCAATCACACACTTATTACATTGAATGTCTCAAAAGAGAACTTACTACAATATATATGGCTTAAGGCCATCTAATACGATAACAGCGGAAGGCTTGGAAGATAAAGTGAGTCCATCAACTCCAACGGCATAGCTGAGCTGCACAGCAACGACCTAACGAACCTTACTCCTTGTCTGAAAAGTCTGCAACATAATACGTTGCAGCCCGAAAGCGGGTCAGCACATGGAATATGCTGGAAAAATAACACAATAGAGCAAGAACAGAATAATGCTATCACTACATGCATATTTGGCTGGTGGAAAGCTCTATGGTTATAGTTTTTGCAAAAAGCCAATTTTTCCCTACAACAAAGGAATAGATTTTATTCAACTATCATGGTAGTTGAAACATCATTGAGAAGGTTCCTCCAACTCATTCCCAATTAAAGTAATTAACAACCCAACAATATTATTTAATAGTGATGAGATACTTAGGATACTCCAAGTACTAGATACTCAAGATGTCCATAACCGGGGACACGGCTAACCATGATTAGTTTATACACTCTGCAGAGGTTTGCGCACTTTTCCCCACAAGACTCGATCTCCTCCGTTGGATTTCTCGCACTACATGGTGTTTGAGAAACGGATGACCGAGACACAGTCTTTCAGAAGCATTAACTCCTTACTCCGGGTAGACCATACCAACCTACATCCCTCTACCTGCCGATCCACCTCTTCAGAAGCTTCACGCAACTTACTTAACTATGCTAGAGCCCATAATAGCTTGTGGCTGCACACAGTAGTTTCTAGCATGAAAATATCTCAGTTCCCTTTGAACCTGGGTGGCGGACCATAGGATTATCACACGGGTACTCCGGGATATCCTAGGACAACACTGGATTCCCTAGGTGCCCAACAAACAATCCACCTAGATGTGTATTCAAGTTGTCACCTTAAGTTGAACCATTAATTAACAATCTCACATCTGTCATGGATTTCGCTCACCCAAACCACGTCTACGAGCATAGCATAGCAATATAAGCAATACGTAGAAGTAACTCCCAAGGTTTGAATATAACAGGGCAATAGGTTCTACCTAATCAACTACTTCCCAACCCACATGTTAATCACATCCTAATCATGCAATGTTTGAGGATTGGAACTAATGCATAAAAACTGGGTGATAAAGGGGTATGATCAAAGTGTTACTTGCCTTGCTGATGATCCGCAAAACCTAGGGACTCATAGTAGCACGCTTCGCACTCCGGGTGTTCTATTGCAAACAAACAAAAGCATACATAAGCAATCAAACAAATAAACACGGGTAAATATCAAATAAGAAGATCTAACCAGAAAGTTCAACTTAAGAACTCCGGTTAGCAAAAAGAATCAAATCAAATGGAGCAATGAAACTCAAACTACGAAAGAAACAAGATCCGTTTACTAATCTGGACTAAGGTCAAATTTTACAGTACCAAAATCATGTTCAAGTTGATTAAACGGAAAGAGCATTTCGAGACGAAGATCTAGGCGCTTGAATCGCCTGATTCCGATAAACGAGCGAAAAGATAAACTGAAATGAAAATCAGATCCGAAATCACGATTGAAAATAATCGCGGAAAATCTGAGAAAAAGAAAACTGACAAACAGGCTAAAGAACGAACGTTCGTTGTCTGCGGATAACGAGTGAACACTATTCGTTATAACGAACGTATGGACGAACATCCGCAAAGTAACTAAACCGAGAAAAATCAGCGAACTGATCTAAAAACGAACTAGGGTTTCTAAAAAAACCGGATCAATTTTTAAAATAAAATCGAACGAACGGCGGCGGCGGCGTATACCTCTGGCGGCTTCCGCGATGGGGCGGTGAGGCGGGGCGGCGGGGTGCGGCATGCGGCGGCGGGGCGGCGGCGGCGGCATGCGGCGGAGTGCAGCGCAAGGCGGTGGGGCGGGCGGCGTGGCTTCGGGGCTCCAGGGGGGCCCCGGGTCGGCTTATAAGAGGGGGGGTGGCGTGGCTTGGGGAAGGGGGCGGGGCGCATGGCCGGCACAGCCACGGCGTGCGGCGGCGGCACGCGCGGTCTCCGGGTGGGAGACGGCGGCGCAGGGAGGTAGGCCGGCGGCCTAGCTCGGCTGGGCTCGGCCAAGTCGGGCGCTGCGATTTTTTTTATAAATAATTTCACCAAAACTAAATAAATCCTAGAAAATAAAATAAAAAACTAAAAATGCCAAAACAAATTTTCACCGTCTAAATAAAATATTTAGAACAAGATGAACATTTTCTTGGCCCTAAAATGCAACTTTGAAAAACGTGCATTTTTCTAATTCAAATAAAATAGCAACAAACTCTGAATAAAATCAAATATTTGATTTTAATATTTTTCCTCCAATCTTTCATTTATTTTGGAGAAGTCATATTATCTCCTCTCATATATTTTAATATGAAATATTTTCGGAGAGAAAAATAATTCAAACCAAAAATCCTCGTTTCAATATTTGATAAAACTTAAATATGAAAACAGGGAAATCCCCAACTCTCTCCGAGGTTCCTTGAGTTGCTTACGATTTCGAGGATTCACGAAACGAAATGCAATAAAATATGATATGCATGAATGATCTATGTATAACGCTCCAAATTGAAAATTTGGGATGTTACACATGATTGTCTTCGAGGGATGCTTGGCCCTCGTCATCTTTCCAGCTTCGCAGGCATCGCATAAGTGATCCTTCTTGAACTTGACGCCCTCGATGCCTATGACGTGCTTCTTCTTTGCGAGAGTATGCAAGTTCCTCATGCCAGCATGCCCTAGCCTCTGATGCGAGAGCCATCACTCTGAAGCTTTTGCAAGAAGACATACGACAAGCTGTGGTCCTGCTGAGAAATCTACCATGTACAAATCATCTTTCCGATACCCTTCAAAGACCAGAGACTTGTCAAATTCCATTAGAACAAGGCAACGATATTTTCCAAATATCACAATCATGTTCAAATCACAAAGCATTGAGACAGACATTCAGTTGAAGCCAAGGGATTCAACAAGCATCACTTTATCCATGTGCTGATCCTTTGAGATTGTAACTCTACCTAGACCCAATACCTTGCTTTTACTAGTGTCAGCAAATGTGATGTGACTCTTGTCAGATGGACGTAAGGTTGAGTCCATGAGAAGACTTCGATCACCAGTCATATGATTAGTGCATCCGTTGTCCATAATCCATTCTGAAGCATGAGGTGTCATACCCTACAGTATAGTTAGGGGGATAGGCTTCACCAAGAGTATTGTGAAGCATAAAAATTTGATGCACAAGAAGATTATCAAAGCTCAGATCAAGATTAGGACTGATAGGATGAATGGCAAGCGATTCAGGAACAAAATAAATAGTGAGACCATTTGGGCATTTTATCTTGCGCCCAACAAGATGTTTTAGGTCCCCAGCAATAGCATCTGACGCCTTTGATTTCCGGCTGGAGACCTTTCCCTTGCAAAAGAAAGTCATTTTTTCTTAGCCACCCACATCTTCAGGGGTGGTGATGCGGAGCATCCTTCCATCATCCCCATGGACTCTACACTAACACATCAAGCCCCACGTGGACCTATGACAAGAGCGAGAACACGCGCTTTGGAAACCGAGGTGAACTCCTTCCTACTTAGCTTCCATATGGATACGAATGGAACATTGTTGCTACCTCACCAAGATACGATATGTCTCATTAGGTACGAAGAGGAACACCACCAAGAGGCTCAGGAGCACCCCCAAGGAGAAGAGGAACCACCCCAAGGACACGCGGACCAAGACGGAGTGCAACAGCATCAAAACTGGAAGTCCCAGGTGACCCCGTGCGCACGGGCACCCGAGACCCCGTGCCCACGGGCTATCCAGGAAGTTGGCTCTAGAGCACCCCGTGCGCACGGGCATGTACCGTGCCCACGGGACCCCCGTACGCACGGGCCTCCCAGGATGGACGGCTGAGATCCCCAAACCGAGCCCCTCTTCATCTCTCTCGACCCCAAGACTATATAAAACGTACCTAGGGCTATGTTGAGGGTTAGCAAAGTATGAGATAAGATATTTGTGAGCTTTGCTCCTCCTACCATCCCACTTGTGGAATAAAGGCCCCTTTTGGGAAGAATCCTAGTGGATTTCAAGACCTCCTCTAGGAGAAGACTATCCTCAAGACCTCCTCTAGGAGAAGACTATCCTCAAGACCTCATCTCCTAGGAGTGGGAAGAACTTTGCCATTGTATCTTTCCTTTGATTGTGTTTGTGACTTGTGGATCTTGTATTGCTATTCTAGTGGATGTGTAATTGGGGAATTGTTTGAGTGATTTCCTCTTTGTGTTCTTGAGAGTTTGCCCTTTTCCCCCTCCAAGTGTGAAAAGGTCCCCCTCTAGGATTTCATCCTATATCATTTTGGTACCATGAGCAAGGTTGATTCAAATCTTGGAGTCCCATCCCCCATTTGCTAGTTTGATTTTGTTGTTTTTCGTCCAAATTCAAAAATCCCCTCAAAAATAGCCCAAAAAAATTTCTTGCAATTTGTTGGATCTTGTGAGATTTGGTTGTTTTGATCCACAAATTTGGAGTTTGGCAAGTGGATCTACTGATCTTCCTGCTTCCCCACCTTCCAAATCCTCGAAATTGTCCTTATCTTGGACAATCCCCATGAATCCGGAGCTTGTCATCCGCTCCCAGCACCCCCTGTGCACACGGGCCCTCGAGACCCCGTGCACACACGACCCCGTGCACACAGGCCTCACTTACCCCGTGTGCACGGACCATCCAGAAACTTTTGGCCATCTTTGTTTTGCACCATTTTGATTCCATACGAACACTCGTGTTCTTCCGCACTATTTCTTGTGGTTGTTTGAGTTTCGGACCGTGGTTTCTCTTGTGTCCTAAGGTGTTTCGGCTACTTAGGCGCATTTGGACATCATCATCACCGCCACTCGATCATCAACTCGGACTCCACACCGGCTTCAAAAATTCATTCTTACCGTACGATCGGACGGTAACCTCGACGACATCTCATATTGCTTTTGCATTTATAACCCGAGCCATTTCGCGTCGCTTACCCATCGAGACTAGCAAGTTGAGAATTGTCGGGCCACGCTATTGTGCACAATAGTCATCGTGTTAACATCTTAATGCCATAAGTCTCTCCCGTGCATATCTTACATACTTGCCTCATATCATACTTGGCTCTAGCTTAAAAAACAAGAAAAGCTTTTAAGCAAAAGAGGAGCAACAAAGAGCTTGTAAGCAATAGCATCAAGTCATTTTTGCATATCATCTTTGACACCTCATACGTAGCATAGTTGGGATTGAAGATGGCATGTTTCTCTTATAGGTTGGTGCACACGCGTATCTAGGCCATTTGAGCAATCGAGCTAGCGTCTCTCTAGTATTCGCACAACAAGAGCACCGTGGTTGCACATTTTGAGCTCACCCCTTGGTTGTGCAGATCCCATCTATCTTCCGTGTGTGTGCTCCTAGTGATATCATTGGGTTTGATCTATTTGTTTTTACCTGCATTTTTGTGAATCTTCTCAACCTTTATCGATATCTTGACTACATTTGCTTGAAATTTTTGCCACCATCCTAACCGAGCTCCTCCATAAGCCTTTTACTTGTAGGTGTGAGAAACAATTCCCGGTACCACTTCCCCTATTATAGCATCGTGAGATCGTACTTGTTACATCCACAATCTTCGGAAAAGGTAACTTTGGTTTTGTTCTCTCATTTTTCCTACTCACCACCACTTGCTCATGATGGATAGGCCAAGTACTTCTATCAACCCACTCTTCATGGAGCAAGATGACGACATGAACTCCTTCGTCACCAAGAGTCACCTCTTTGGTGCACAACGTGCTTTGCATCAAGAGCAACAAGCTATGAGTGATCGCATCGACAACCTTGCCGCCGACTTGCGACTTTCCGAGCAACGTACAAGGGACAACTTCGACCACAAGCTCGACGATCACAAGCAAGAGAATGACGCAAGGATGGATGAAATCTGTGCTTTGTTGCTCGACCGCTCATCTTCCACTTCAAGAAGGAGCCGTTCAAGCCGCCAATCCGACTTCACCCTCTCCGGTTCAAGTACACCGTCTTCGAACACTCTTCGACGTCCCGCGCGCACCGACCATCAAGCAAGCCTCAATCCCCTACGAGACACTGACTCTCAAGAGCGCCGACAACGTCAAACTCAAGAGGCCTTTGCGCTAGCACGAGAACGGCAACGACAACGCCAACATGAAGAGGAAGAACGTGCGCGTCTACACCAACATGCACAAGATGCCGAGACACAACGTCAAGAACAACAACTCCGTGATGAGCAAGAACTTGCGGCGCAAAAAGCTCTACGCGATTTGAGTCGAGCCGTTGCTGACCGAAGCCGTCAAACCCGTGAATAAGATGAAGCATTTCGCGAAGAAATTCAAGAACAAAGATTTCAAGCTTGCGTGCATCATCAAGTTCCTCCTCGAGCTCGCGAAGCTCCCCCACAAGCTCGCCAACACCATCAAGTTCATCAAGAGCACGAAGACAATGGAAATCCTCCACGACAAGAACAACATGAGGTTGACAACCCTCCGCGTCAAGAGCACCACGAGTTGAACAATTATCTACAACATGGGAGTCATCATCCCCGACCCCAATACAATGAAGAGCAACGCTACGGCAAGCTCAAGTTTACCATGCCCAAGTTCAATGGAAGCAACGATCCCGAAGAGTACCTTTCATGGGCATTGAAAGTTGACAAGATCTTCCATTTGCACAATTATGAAGAAGAGAAGAAGATCGCGATGGCATCCCTTGAATTCCAAGACTATGTCCTTATTTGGTGGGAACAAGTCATTGAGCGCCGAGAGGAAAGAGGTGATCCACCCATCACTACTTGGGCGCAAATGAAGGATGTCATGAGAGCACGCTTTGTTCCTACCTACTACAACTGCGATCTCTTCAAGAAACTCCAACAACTCAAGCAAGGAACCAAGAGAGTTGAAGAATACTACAAGGAGATGGAGATTGCAATGATAAGAGCCAATGTCACGGAAGATGATGAGCAAACAATGGCATGCTTCTTGAATGGCCTCAACCATCCCATCAAGAAGATCGCCGACTTCCAACCATACTCAAATCTCATCGAGCTAGTGCACCAAGCTACCAAAGAGGAACGCCAAGTGCAAGATGATTTCAAATATGCCAAGTACTCGTCCAAGACCTACGGCTCCTCTTATCAAGCTCCCGCAATTTCGGCAACTCCTACCTCAACTAGAGCATCACCAAGTACCGGCGACAAGTAAAGTTACAAGAAGACTTCGACAAGCGCAAGTCGTCCTCCTACTACAAGCACCTTCAAGCCGAAAGCTTCATCATCATCTACTCCAACCGATGAGACCATCAAGACAAGTTCCATCAAATGTTTCACATGCGGAGGCCGAGGCCACAAGTCCTTCGAGTGCACAAACAAGCGCACCATGATCCTCAATGACGACGGAACCTACGACTCCATGAGTGAAGGATAAATGGAAGCCCTTGAGCAAGTGGCCATGCACCGACAAGTGAACAGTGAAGACGAAGATGATCAAGTCTTTTGTGATGAAGATTCAAGTCCCGCTCTTGTTGTCTCCAAGGTCTTGACTCTTCAACATCAACAAGACGAAGATCAAAGATGCCATATCTTCCACACAAAGGCCGGCATCAACGGACGGTCCGTCAAGGTCATCATCGATGGAGGTAGTTGCCACAACTTAGCAAGTGAAAAACTATGCTCCAAACTCCAATTGGTCAAGACGAAGCACCCTCACCCCTACAAGGTTCAATGGCTAAGTGACACCGGCACCATATAAGTCGAGCATCGAGTACAAGTCTCTTTCAAGATCGGCGCCTATGAAGACACTTTGGAGTGTGATGTCCTTCCGATGACCGTTTGCCACATTCTTCTTGGACGGCCATGGAAATTTGACTGAGGTGTCATTCACAATGGGCGTACAAATCACTATAGCTTCAAGATGAAAGGGAAGGAGTTTGTGCTGCGTCCTATGTCTCCAAGCCAAGTGCTCGCCGACAAGCAAAACACCCATCGTGGAGAGAATAGTGAGAGAGTGAGCCACCAAAAATAGAGTGAGCGCCACAAGCCCAAATTGAGTGCCTCCACGATGAGCGACAAGAAAAACTTAGTCCTATTTGCCACCAAACGTGAGATGAGAGAAGTGTGTGAGAACCCATCTAGTGTCCTACACTACGTCCTCGTATGCAAGGACAATGCATCACAAAATAACACTTCTCACACTCTTCCTCTAGTGTTGTCTACTCTTTTGTAGGAATTTCAAGATGTTTTCCCCGATGAGCTACCTCCGGGACTACCTCCACTACGAGGCATTGAGCACCGCATCGACCTCATCCCCAGAGCACTGCTTCCAAACAAAGCGCCCTACCGCGTCAACCCCAAGGAGTGGGAGGAGTGTCTCCCAATCGCCGAGTTCGCCTACAAATGTGCAACACATTCGACTACCGGCAAGTCCCCTTTCGAGGTCGTCTATGGATTCAACCCATTGTCCCCATTGGACATTCTTCCTCTACCACTACAAGAGAGCATCAACATGGACGCGAGCGACCGAGTGAACCACCTCAAGAAGATGCATGAAGATACAAGGCACACCATAGAGCACCAAGTACAACGACTCGCGAGCAAGCGCAACACCAACAAGTCCCCAATGGTGTTTCAACCGGGTGACCTAGTTTGGGTACATCTCCGCAAGGATCATTTTGCCAAGGAGCGCAAGTCCAAGCTACTTCCAAGAGCCGATGGCCCATTCAAGGTACTCTCATGCTACAACGACAACGCCTACAAGGTCGACATCCCACGAGACAAGTACAATGTGAGCGACACATTCAACGTCAAAGACTTGACCAAGTACCATGGTGATGAAGATCACGATCCGTGGATGGATCTCTCCCAAGGGGGGGAGATGATGCAGAGCATCCTTCCATCATCCCCATGGACTCTACACCGACACATCAAGCCCCACATGGACCTATGACAAGAGCGAGAACACGCGCTTTGGAAACCGAGGTGAACTCCTTCCTACTTAGCTTGCATATGGATACGAATGGAACATTGTTGCTACCTCACCAAGATACGATATGTCTCATTAGGTACGAAGAGGAACACCACCAAGAGGCTCAGGAGCACCCCCAAGGAGAAGAGGAACCACCCCAAGGACACGCGGACCAAGACGGAGTGCAACAGCATCAAAACTGGAAGTCCCAGGTGACCCCGTGCGCACGGGCCCCCGAGACCCCGTGCCCACGGGCTATCTAGGAAGTTGGCGCTAGAGCACCCCGTGCGCACGGGCCTGTACCGTGCCCACGGGACCCCCGTGCGCACGGGCCCAACTTACCCCGTGCGCACGGGCCTCCCAGGATGGACGACTGAGATCCCCAAACCGAGCCCCTCTTCATCTCTCTCGACCCCAAGACTATATAAACCGTACCTAGGGCTATGTTTAGGGTTAGCAAAGTATGAGATAAGATATTTGTGAGCTTTGCTCCTCCTACCTTCCCACTTGTGGAATAAAGGCCCCTTTTGGGAAGAATCCTAGTGGATTTCAAGACCTCCTCTAAGAGAAGACTATCCTCAAGACCTCCTCTAGGAGAAGACTATCCTCAAGACCTCATCTCCTAGGAGTGGGAAGAACTTTGCCATTGTATCTTTCCTTTGATTGTGTTTGTGACTTGTGGATCTTGTATTGCTATTCTAGTGGATGTGTAATTGGGGAATTGTTTGAGTGATTTCCTCTTTGTGTTCTTGAGAGTTTGCCCTTTTCCCCCTCCAAGTGTTAAAAGGTCCCCCTCTAGGATTTCATCCTATATCAGGTGGCTTAGAAGCAATGAGTCTAAGTGCAGCATCTGAGAACTTCGGCTTTGGAGCCCTAGCAAATAGCCTTGCAGGAGGCGAATAGTACTCATATGAATAAGCAGAGTAGTTCTTAGTCTTATGAACATAGTGGTTTGATGATACACGCTCATATTTATAAGTTTGAGTATGATTTTCCTTCAAAACATTGGCCTTAGGGTGACTCAAGTGAGTCATGTGTCTGTATGACGCCTTTGGACCATATGAAGCCTTTGGTATGGGGTTTGTCTTCTTCCCTTGTGGTGTCATGACGACATTCACAGGAAGATTCTCTAGACACGTTTTGGGCACCTAGATTTTCTTCATAGGTGGCCCATTCCTGTAGTTAGTACCAATATACCTGGCAAACACTTCACCATTCTGATTCTTAAACAGTTTATAGTTTGCATCAAAGGATTCATCAATGATAATAGGGTTAGCACAAGTGAAGCCAGATAGGGTGGATGGATCCACTGAAGGTTCCTTTGCAGCAACCCATGTGGTTTTGTGGTACGGCTCAGGCTTCCAGTAAGAACCATCAACATTCATTTTCCTCTCGAACCCAACACCCTCTTTCCTAGGGTTTCGGTTCAGAATCTGCTTTTTGAGGACATCACATAGTGTCTGATGCCCTTTGAGACTTTTGTACATCCCTGTCTCAAGAAATGTCTTCAACCTAGCATTTTCATCAGCAATAGGAGTGGCATCCTCAGCAGAGGGGTTAGTTACCGCATCAACAGTTGAAGATATTGCAATAGTAGCAGCAGTAGAACATTCAGCAACAGAAGTAGCGTTATCACGCTCAAGGCATTTTAGACATGGTGGTTCAAATCCTTCGTGAGCGGGACTGATCTGTTGAGCGCGAAGTGACTCGTTTTCTTTTTGAAGATCTTCATGAACTGCTCTCAATTTCTGAAGTTCTTGCTTCCATTGAAGATAATCATAGGAAATCTTTTCATGAGTTGTTGAGAGCGTTTCATGACGACTTTCAAGTTACTCGTACTTAACATGAAGATTTTTTATGTCTTCAATTAAGGACTGAGATCGGGTCATTTCTGCGTCCAACAGGTCATCGCTTTTGTGTAACAATTTTTGAATATGTTCCATAGCTTTATGTTGTTCAGTTGCAATTTTAGCAAGTGTTTTGTAGCTGGGTTCGGATTCACAATCAGAGTCATCTTCACTTGATGTTTGAAAGCAAGCATCGCGTGAGTTTACCTTGGCACCACGTGCCATGAAGCAGTAGGTGGGAGCAGAGTCGTCCTTGTCATTAGCATCAGCGTAGGTGACAGAGCCATTGTCTTCAATGTTGAAGATGGACTTGGCAACGTAGGCCACAGCTAGAGCCAGACTTGCAACGCCAGAGTTGGACTCCTCCTCAGACTCCACCTCCACCTCCTCCAAAGCAGACTCCTCCTCTGAATCCATCTCCTTGCCAGCAAAAGCACGACCCTTGCCAGATGATCTGTTCTTGTGTGATGAAGACTTTGATGAAGACTTGGAAGAAGACTTTGAGGATTTGTTCTTCTTCTTGTCATCCGAATCATATTCCTTGCTCTTCTTCTTGTTGTTGTTTTCATTGTCCCACGTGGACACTCAGAGATGTAGTGACCAGGTTTCTTGCACTTGTGGCATGTTCTCTTCTTGTGGTCATGAGTGGAAGCTTCATCATTTCTTGAGCTGGATTGTGAAGATGTCGGATTTCGGCTTCCGGCAGACCCTTGAGGTTCAAACACTGGGGTGCACGTGGAGATTTCGCCTCCTACCTACCTGCACCCCTCCGCCTCGCTAAGATCTAAGCTATGGAAAGAACAACACAAGAGACACAGGGCTTATACTGGTTCGGGCCACCGTTGTGGTGTAATACCCTACTCCAGTGTGTGGTGTGGTGGATTGCCTCTTGGGCTGATGATGAGGAACAATACAAGGAAGAACAGCCTCGCGAGGGTCTGTTCTTAGCTGGGGCGATGAACTGCCGGGAGGAGTTCAGTCACCCTCCTCTCTCTCTCTCTCTTCTATCGTTGGTCTCGATCCCCCTAAAACTCTCTCTCTTTCTCCCTATTGTTTATCTCGATCTCCCTGAACTTCTCTCTTCCCCCCTTTGCCCTGTGGGTGGCTGGTCCTATTTATAGAGGCCCCGGTCCTCTTCCCAAATATCGAGCGGGAAGGGAGCCAACAATGGCGGGCTAATTTGAAGGGGGACAGCTAGTACTAGCTATCCTGACAAAAGTAGTCTTCGCCTGCACAAAGCTCTGGTGGTGACGCCGTCTTGGGCTCCACAATGACCTCCGTCTTGCAGTCATCCTGGTCTTGGTCTTGTTGCACCGAAATGGCAACCTTTGCCTGATGCCTCGGTACTCCGCGGCTGCGCTTGCTCCCTTTGCACCAAAGAGGAAAGGAGGACACTGCGCGGGCTGGCACCCGCCTAGCGCCTTTGGTCATCATGGCTTGCGTCATGGGCACCTCGTGAGGTACCCCGCCTTGATCTCTCCGCCTCCTCGCGAGCCAGCCTGATGAGGCCGTGCCTGAGGAAGCTCTGCGTCGTCCGCCCCACGAGGCTTGGCCCCTCGCGAGGGTCTTGGGTCTGTGTTGATGAAGATGGGCCGTGCTGGGCCCCCTTTTGAGCCACGCCGCAGGCCGCAGGCAGGCAAGTCTGGGGACCCCCGTTCCCAGAACACCGACAGTAGCCCCCGGGCCCGAGGCGCGCCCGGACTTGACCGTGTAGGGAGGCGGAAGGGCAAGAGCGAAGCGCCGCGGGCCCTTCCTTGGGTGCCACGTGGCGGTTGATTGGACATGGGCGTCTCCACTTCCCCATGGCGCCTCGGCAACTGCACGGATTGGACAAGTCCCTGCATGCAAAGTGGGTCATGATTACCTGCGATCATGGAGGTCGGCGGTTGGCCTTCACCGGCCATAAGTACGGAACGGCGTGCGCCCTTCCAGTTCATCCCCCCTTGCTTCTCCTTCTTCTTCATGGCCCCGTCGAGGAGGTTCTCGGCCGCAGAGAAGGGGAAGGCTCGCCAGGTTGAGCCTGCCTCTCCCCCGCCCAAGCGCGGCCGAGGGCGCCCTCGCAAACATCCTGTGGCCACCACGGCAGCTCCCCGCGGCCGTGGAGATGATTTCCAGCGCGACGACGGGTGGATTACTGCGGCCGGGGGGTGCGCTCTAGTCGCACGTCCCCCTAGGTCGCGCTTTCGCGCTGCAGAGGTGCTGGCGGAGTTCGTCATGTGGTCGGTGGAGCCGACTAGCACCCGGCTTCCACTTCCTCGCTTCCTCCTCGGCAAGCTCCCGGCCGGCGCCCCAGGCGGCCTCTGGCTTCAGGCCGACGGCTGTTGCAGCCGGGCCTCATGGGCTTCGCTGGAGGTCTCCGCTGCCGGGAGCCTGGCCCTGGCCCGCGGTTGGCAGACGTTTGCCCGCGCGCGTGGCCTGAGCCATCGGTGCACCCTGCACTTCAAGTTTGACGGCGATGCCACCCTCTACATGAGGGTGTTTGGGGAAGATGGTCGCCGCGCAGGGTGCTGCCCCGAGGACGACGACCGCGGCCGGGAACCCAGCTCCGGCGATGATGGAGAGGACAGCGCTCGCGTGACTGGCGGCGCTCAGGGTTCCCCAAGCTTCTCCGGTTCTTCTTCAGGCGGCGACTCTTCTAGCGGTGGCCGTGGTCAGCCTCCACGCCGTCGTATTTGCTTGGGAGGTGGCAGCGTGTCCGCCCGCCGTCGCGCCCCAGTGAAGCACGAGAGGGAGTCTGCCTGAGCCCCAGAGGCAGCTCGAGTCTTCCCTGCAGGCCGGTGTGAGGCGAGCTGCATCTGATTTGTTCTTTATTTTCCTTTTTCCTGCGTAAAAGGACAGTAGTGTGGAGCCCCGCGGGGGCGTGTTTGGGTTATTGCTGTTAATCATCATTTTGCTTCCGTTATCGTGCCTTCCGGCTACGTGCCTGCGCGTGGATAGTTCCCGGCCCCAGCCGTGGGGGGGCGACCGACCCAGGCCCTGTGTTCGTGTCGCGGTGTCCGTGGGGCACGGACTGGAGGGGTGCTCCTGTAATGGACCCAGGTCGCGAACCCTTTGAACGACTAGGACAGGAACACTCGCGAGGGCGCTCGGCTGCCCCACCTCGCGAGGCCTTGCACAAGAGAAATCGAGGCAGGAGAGTGAAAAGTCGAAGAACCACAAGCCAAAGACGGCAACAACTTCAATAAAACTTCGAATGAGAAGGAACAAGCCAACTGCGGAAAGAAAATGAAAAGCCGCGTCCGGCACCTAATCTAGTCTTCGACGTCTTCTCACCAGCGCGGAGCTAAGTGCTGCCACTGGGCGTGGGAGGGAGCCCCAGGGCCTAAGGCCGGCGCTCCTGAGACTCCGGGGCGTGTACAGCCCCAACTCATTATTACGTGAGAGTGTCACGGGCGGCGAGCTTCACAGGAGTTGGCCTTCTTCACAGGCTCCGGGCCTTTTCCAAAACGCGACAGCTTCACAGGCATTCGCCTTCTTCACAGGCTCTGGGCCTTTTCCAAAACGCGACAGCTTCACAGGCATTCGCCTTCTTCACAGGCTCTGGGCCTTTTCCAAAACGCGACAGCTTCACAGGCATTCGCCTTCTTCACAGGCTCTGGGCCTTTTCCAAAATGCAACAGCTTCACAGGCATTCGCCTTCTTCACAGGCTCTGGGCCTTTTTAGGGGTAGAACCTCCGGAGGTGCTGGATGTTCCATGCGTTCTGGACCGGCATCCCCTCCTAAGTCTCCAAGCGCGCGGAGCCGGGCCTGGAAACATGAACAACTTTGAACGGGCCCTCCCACATGGGAGAGAGCTTGTGCAGCCCCTCCCTGGAGAGAACCCGCTTGAGCACGAGGTCTCCTACCTCGAGAGTTCTGGGGCGGATGTTGCGGCAGTGATATCGCCGCAGTGCTTGTTGGTACCTTGCCGCTCGCAGCGCGGCTTCTCGGCGATGTTCCTCCCCCAGCACGAGGTCCATCCCCCGCATGGTATCCTGCTGTGCCTCGTCGAACGCCAGGACCCACGCGGAGCGATGTCTGACCTCATGAGGGAGGACCGCTTCGGCTCCGTAGACTAGGAAGAACGGGGTCTCTCCAGTCGGCTTGGTCGAGGTTGTGCGGATGGACCACAACACGGACTGAAGCTCGTCGTACCAACCTCTGTCGCAGGCCTCCAGCTTCTTCTTGAACGTCCTGGTCTTGAGGCCCCTCAGGACCTCTGCGTTGGCTCGCTCGGCCTGGCTGTTGCTTCGGGGGTGCGCCACCGAAGCGTAGCATATCTGCGTTCCAAGGTTAGCACAGTATGTTTTGAAGAGGTTGCTGGTGAACTGCGAATCGTTGTCCGGGATGATGCGATTCGGCACCTCGAACCGGCTCACGAGGCCCTTGATGAACTTGACCACGGAACCCGCGGGAATGGTGCGGACAGCCTCTACTTCAGCCCACTTGGTGAACTTGTCCACGGCGACGTAGAGGTAGCGGTAGCCCCCTGGCGCCCGAGGAAACGGGCCCAAGATGTCCAGCCCCTAGATTGCGAATGGCCACGAAAGGGGTATAGTCTGCAGGCCTCATGCTGGCTGATGGATCTGCTTGGCGTGGAACTGGCAGGCCTCACAAGCTTTCACTAGTTCGACGGCGTCACTGAGTGCGGTGGGCTAATAAAACCCACTGCGGAACGCCTTGCCGATGAGGGTCTGTGATGATGAATGATGTCCACAGTCTCCGCCGTGTATATCTTCCAGCAGTTCCTTCCCTTGCTCCCTGGAGATGCAGCGCAGGGACACATCATTTGGTCACTTCCGGTAGAGCTCTCCATCCTTGATGCAGTATGCCGTGGCCTGGCGTGCCACTCGCTCCGCTTCCTCCTTCTCCGACAAGGTCCCTTGTGTTAAGTAACTCTGGAGCTCCGTGATCCAGCATCCCTCCTGAGGTTCCATCGTCAGGAGCAGGCGTGCTCCTGAGGCCGGGCCACAGGCCGGAGCTCCTGAGGCAGGTGGCTGGGGGAGCTCCTCCCGAGGCTGAGCCGTGTTTGACAATGACGGCAGGGCTGAGGGCTTGAAGAGCCGCTCCTCGAAAACGCCAGGCTCCTGAGGTAACCGCCTGGACGCCCGTTTGGCGATGTCGTCGGCCTCCTGATTGGTGCCACGGGGCACATGCTGCAACTCCAACCCCCAGAACTGCTTCTCCATCCTGCGGACCTCCGCAAGGTAGGCTTCCATGTGCTCATCTTTCGGCTCGTACACCTTTTTGGAGAAATTGACAAGGAGCTGCGAATCGCCTTGATGGTGAGGCGTTTCACCCCCAGGGCAGTTGCGGCCTTCAAGCCCGCTATTAAACCTTCATACTCCGCTATGTTGTTGGAGACCTTTTCACCTTGCTGGAAACAGAGCTGCACAGCGTAGTAGAGCTTGTCCTGAGTGGGCGATATAAGCACCGCCCCAGCCCCAGCGCCATGCCTGGAGAACGCCCCATCGAAGTACATGACCCAGCCTTCTGGCGCCTCGCTTCCCGGGGAGAGGGACCGATCCTCGTCGGCCTTGAGGCCTGGTGCCTCCGTCCATTCTGCCACAAAATCCGCCAACGCTGCTCCCTTGATGACTCTGGTCGTGCTGAATTCGAGCTGAAACGCTTGCAGTTCTATGTTCCACTCAGCGACCCTTCCAGCTGAGCTAGGGCTCCTGAGCACTCTCTCCAGGGGGTATGACGAGACGACCTTGATGGGGTGACCCTGAAAATAGTGTCGCAGCTTGCGCGAGGCCACCAGTAGCGCGAGGAGGAGTTTCTGAGGCATGGGGTACCGCGCCCTCGCATCCCGCAACACCGTGCTGACAAAGTAAATTGGGTGCTCAACGAGGTTGGGTGCGTCAGTGCTGGCGGCTCCCTTCGGAGACCATGGCGCCTCTTGAGGCGATGAGGCCTCCTAAGGCTGGCCATCTGGGAGAGTGGCCTCTTCCGCCTCCGGTGCACTCCTCTGCGGCGGATGATCCTCCTTAGCCGCGGTGGCGGTTTCTGTGGGACTTCCTTGTTCCTGTTTTGCCTTGTCCCGGGCTGCTACTGCGGTTTTGATTCGACGCTCCTCTCTAACCGCCACCAGGGTTGCGCTGGCGGAGTAGGGAGTGGCGGCAAGGTAAAGCACCAGGGGCTCTTGAGGGCGCGGAGCCACAATGACCGGTGGGCTGGTCAGGTATCTCTTGAGATCCTGGAACGCCTTGTCGGCCTCTTCAGTCCACTCAAAGGGCCCCTTTTTCTTCATTAGCTGGAAGAAGGGCAGCGCTCGTTCCCCCAACTTGGAGATGAAGCGCCCTAGCGTGGTCACGCGCCCAGTGAGCTTCTGCATTTCTCTGAGGGTCTTTGGCGGGCTCATGTCTTCCACCGCCTTGACCTTTTTCGGGTTAGCTTCGATGCCTCGGTGGGACACGAGGAAACCCAAGAGCTTGCCTGAGGGGACTCCGAACACACACTTCTCTGGGTTGAGCCGTAGGTTCACTTCGTTGAGGCTCGCGAAGGTTTCCTCCAGGTCTTGTATCAGGGTCCTGGCCTCCTGAGACTTTACCACAATGTCATCGACGTAAGCTTCAACATTCTTCCCGAGCTACAGGCCCAAGGTGATGTGCATCAGCCGCTGAAAGGTCGCCCCTACGTTACGCAGCCCGAATGGCATGCATGTGTAGCAGTACACCCCACATGGGGTTAGGAAGGCTGTCTTTTCGATGTCTTCTACCGCCATCTTGATCTGGTGATACCCAGAGAAGGCATCCAAGAAGCATAGCAGGTCGCATTCCGCGGTGGAATCGACGATCTGGTCGATGCGGGGGAGTGGGAACGGATCTTGCAGGCATGCTTTGTTGAGGTTGGTGAAGTCGACACACATGCGCTCCTTCCCTCCCTTCTTTGGTACAACGACAGGGTTGGCCAACCAATCCGGGTATCGGACCTCGCGAATGACCCCAGCGGCTTCTAATTTGTGGGTCTCTTGGACGATGAAGGCCTGCTTTTCTGTGGACTGCCGCCTGGCCTTCTGCTTCACAGGGCGCACGTTGGGGCACATGTTGAGGTGATGCTCGATTACACTCCTAGGGATCCCTGCCAACTGATCAGGCTCCCAAGCGAATACCTTCTTGTTTGCACGCAGGAACCCGACCAGGGCCTCCTCCTGCTCGGGTTCGAGGTTGGCACCTATGGTGAAAGTGGCGTTGGTGGACCCGTCCTCATCGACGGGTATCTGCTTGGTTTCTGCCTTGTCTTGGGTGAACAACTGTTTCTTTTTGGCAGGTGCAGCCCCCTTGGGCTTGGGGCTCTCCAAGCCGGCGGGCTGTGCCGACACCGCCGTCTTGTAGGCGAGCTTGAGCACCCGCAACACGTCTCCGGTGTCCCCGTGCACGGTGAGGACACCGCTGCTCCCGGGCATCTTCATGAGGTTGTATGCCGGGTGTGTCGCGGCCATGAACTGGGCCAGCGCTGGGTAGCCGAGGATGGCGTTGTAGGGGAGGCCGATGGGGGCGATGTTGAAGTCGACCAGATCCGTGCGGAAGTTGTTGTAGGTGCCGAAGGTTACTGGGAGCCGGATCTGTCCCAAGGAGCTGGATGATCCGCCCCCAACTCCTGAGAAGGGTCGGCTGGGTTGCAGCCGTTCCAGGGGTATGCAGAGGAGGTTGAAGGCCTCGACCGAGAGCACGTTGAGGCCCGCACCGCCATCGATGAGAGTTCTGGTGACGGCCACCTGGCAGATGGTGGGGGTGCACAGCATGGGGAGTGCACCCGAGCAGGCCGAGTTGGAGGGGTGGTCCTCCGAGCTGAAGGTCAGGCCGGCCTTGGACGCTGCCCGGTCCGGGAGAGCCCCCTGCCGCGTGGAAGCGGCGCTAACCCGGCGGATGAATGGCTTGACGTGGTGACTTGTAGGCGGCGCCTGCGAGCCGCCCAGGAGGGCCGCGACGACCGGGGGTGTTGGTGTAGCGCGATGGGCGGGGAAGAGGCCGCGGGGCTCTTCCCAAGAGGCCACAGAGGCTGCCGACAGGTGGAGCAGCCATGGGCGCGGAGCGCCGGTGAGGGCCATGGGGAGCCAGTTGGCCATGACCCTATCGTCACCTCCAGCTTCGAGGAGGGCCTCCTCGCTCGCCAGCAAGAAGGCCAGCGGATCTGTCGCGCCGCCGTAGCGCGGCGGCGTCGTTGGCTTGAACTTGTCCGACCACCGTACCCGTTGCAGGGCTGGGGCCAGGGCTCGGAGCCCCCTGGCCCCCGTGCTGGCACCGGCGGCCGGAGCGGGCGACGCGCTACTCATCGCGAGGCAGGCCGTGGCGGTGGCGGAAGAGATAACTCCGGTGCACCTCTACCTGGCACGCCAAATGTTGGATTTCGGGTTCCGGCAGACCCTTGAGGTTCGAACACTGGGGTGCGCGCGGAGATTTCGCCTCCTACCTACCTGCACCCCTCCGCCTCACTAAGATCTAAGCTATGGAAAGAACAACACAAGAGACACAGGGTTTATACTAGTTCGGGCCACCGTTGTGGTGTAATACCCTACTCCAGTGTGTGGTGTGGTGGATTGCCTCTTGGGATGATGATGAGGAACAATACAAGGAAGAATAGCCTCGCGAGGGTCTGTTCTTGGCTGGGGCGATGAACTACCGGGAGGAGTTCAGTCACCCTCCTCTCTCTCTCTCTCTGTCTCTCTCTTCTATCGTTGGTCTCGATCCCCCTAAAACTCTCTCTCTTTCTCCCTATTGTTTATCTCGATCTCCCTGAATTTCTCTCTTCCCCCCTTTGCCCTGTGGGTGGCTGGTCCTATTTATAGAGGCCCTGGTCCTCTTCCCAAATATCGAGCGGGAAGGGAGCCAACAATGGCGGGCTAATTTGAAGGGGGACAGCTAGTACTAGCTATCCTGACAAAAGTAGTCTTCGCCTGCACAAAGCTCTGGTGGTGACGCCGTCTTGGGCTCCACAATGACCTCCATCTTGCAGTCATCCTGGTCTTGGTCTTGTTGCACCGAAATGGCAACCTTTGCCTGATGCCTCGATACTCCGCGGCTGCGCTTGCTCCCTTTGCACCAAAGAGGAAAGGAGGACACTTCGCGGGCTGGCACCCGCCTGGCGCCTTTGGTCATCATGGCTTGCGTCATGGGCACCTTGTGAGGTACCCCGCCTTGATCTCTCCGCCTCCTCGCGAGCCAGCCTGATGAGGCCGTGCCTGAGGAAGCTCCGCGTCATCCGCCCCACGAGGCTTGGCCCCTCGCGAGGGTCTTGGGTCTGTGTTGATGAAGATGGGCCGTGCTGGGCCCCCTTTTGAGCCACGCCGCAGGCCGCGGGCAGGCAAGTCTGGGGACCCCCGTTCCCGGAACACCGACAAAAGACTTTCTGAAGCATTTCTTCTTGGTGAATTTCTGGACCTTCTTCACAAGCATAGCAAGCTCCTTTCCAATGTATTCAGGATCACCAGAACTGCAGTGAGATTCTTCTTCAGATGAGGAAACAGCCTTTGCCTTCAAAGCACGAGTTCGGCCATAGTTGGGACCATAGATATCTCTTTTCTCAGATAGCTGAAACTCATGTGTGTTGAGTCTCTCAAGTATATCAGACGGATCGAGTGTCTTGAAGTCAGGGCGTTCTTGAATCATCAGGGCTAGGGTGTCAAATGAGCTGTCTAGTGATCTCAGGAGTGTCTTAATGATTTCATGCTTGGTGATCTCAGTGGCGCCGAGAGCATGAAGCTCATTTGTGATGTCAGTGAGGTGATCAAATGTGAGCTGAACATTCTCATTGTCGTTTCTCTTGAAGCGGTTGAAGAGGTTGTAAAGGACACTAATCCTTTGATATCTCTAGGTTGATACTCCTTCGTTGACCTTGGAGAGCTAGTCCCAGACTAGCTTCGACGTTTCCAGAGCACTCACACGGCCATATTGTCCTTTGGTCAGATGACCACGGATGATGTTCATGGCAGTAGAATCCAGTTGAACAAACTTCTTGACATCAGCAGGGGTGACACCTTCAACAGTCTTGGGAACACCGTTCTTGACGACATACCATAGATCGACATCAATGGCTTCAAGATGCATGCGCATCTTATTCTTCCAGTAGGGGTAATCAGTGCCATCAAAGACAGGGCACGCAGCTGAGACTTTTCTTATCCCTACAGTCGACATAGCTAAAACTCCAGGTGGTTAAACCGAATCACACAGAACAAGGGAGTACCTTGCTCTGATACCAATTGAAAGTGCTAGTTATCGACTAGAGGGGGGTGAGTAGGTGATTTTTATGAAAGTGTTCAAAACATGGAAGTTTTGAAGACAAACGATGGAAATGAACCTATTAACATGCATCGGAAGGTAGACTACACTAGGCAAGCCATAGTCAAGTATTCAATGAAGTGAAAGCACAAAGACTATTAGCAGCTAGGCAGTATGGATCAGGATGGAAGATAGTATGAAGCCAATCAGAACAAGTAGTCACACAGTGAAGTCAAATAGATAATGCAAGTAGGAAATGACTTCATGAAGACAAACTGTAAGTAAAGAGAAGGAAGAGATAGAACCAGTTGCTTGGTGAAGACAAAGGATTTGTTGGACCAGTTCCAGTTGCTATGACAACTGTATGTCTGGTTAGGGAGGCTGAGATTCAACTCAGAAGACTGCGTCTTCACCTTGTTCCCCTTGAGCTAAGGACACTTAGTCCCCACCCAATCACTCTAGTAAGTCTTCAAGGTAGACTTCCAAACCTTCACAGACTTCGTTCACCGGCAATCCACAATGACTCTTGGATGCTCAGAACGTGAAGCCTAACCGGCTGGAGGATTCACAGTCCTCAAGTGTAACAAGTCTTCAGATCACGCGGACTGAAAGACTTCAGTGATGCCAAACACTCTTTGGGCTCTGGATGTTTTGGGCTTTGTCCTTGCAAGGATCTCTCTCTCAACTGCTTCGGAGGTGGGTTGCTCTCAAACGACAAAAGCCGTGCACTAACTCTGAGCAGCCACCAATTTATGGTGTAGGGGGTGGGCTCTTTATAGCCACTAGGCAACCCGACCTGATTTGTCTGAAATGGCCCTGGGTCACTAAGGAACTGACACGTGTTCCAACGGTCAGATTCCAAACACACGCGATAGCTTGACTTGGGCTACAAGTAAAGCTGACTCATCCAGCTCTGGATAAAATTCGCTCTCATTGTCTTCGCTTGAAGACATAGGATTTGGTTGAGCATCACTTTAGTCACTCTGACTTTCTTCACTTGGACCCCACTTAACATTACGGTGGTTCCTATGACTCAACAAAGAAGAAAATGAAACTACGAAACAAATATGTCTTCGCGCTCCAAAGACTTCATGCGATGTCTTCTCATGTCATAGTCTTTAATATGAATATCTTCACATACCGCCATTATCTTCAATGTCTTCACATATTTTTAGGGGTCATCTCCGGTAGGTAAACCGAATCAATGAGGGACTACTACCTGTGTTATCTTGCAATTCTCACAAACACATTAGTCCCTCAACCAGGTTTGTCGTCAATATCCAAAACCAACTAGGGGTGGCACTAGATGCACTTACAGATTGCAACAAAGGCAATGTCACTTTTCATGTTAATGGTAATGAGCATACGGTACACTTTCTGAGGAAACAACCTCAAGTCCATAGTATCAATTCTATTGGAAAATTTTCAATGATTACTATTGGAGGTTTTGAATTTCCTCTTCCTACTGTCAAGAAGAAATATGATATTCTTATTATTGGGGACATGCATACCCCCGTTGAGGTAACCTAGTGTCATTCGAAAATTCTCCGGTTTCATGTTATTCGAAAAGAGTTTGTTAGCAAGACTTGATCAACCTTGTTAGTGGATTCCTTTTGATGAGTATGAGATAGATGAATTTAGAAAACACAACTCTCTATACCCTCTTTTTACTTTCTGTTATTTATATTAAATAAAGCAAAAATAGTATTTTCTATCTGTTTTCTGAATTATCCATGCATTAAAAAATACCCCGAAAATAAAAGTTCTCCAAATGCCTCGAAAATGAAATATGATTTTTTTCCAAAATATTTAAGGATTTTAGGCATTGAGAACACAGCAGGGGGAGCAGCCATGTGCCCACGAGGGTGGAGGGCGCGCCCCTGCCTCGTGGACCCCACGTGGGTCCCCACCACTTATCCTTGCACCCACACACTTCGCCTTGCTCCAGAAAAATATCACTAGCCAGCTCAAACCCGAGTTCTAGCTCATCTTGTTGCCATTTTTGATCTCCTTGCTCAAAGCTCCATTCACAAAACTGCATTGGGGGATTGTTCTTTGGTATGTGACTCCTCCAATGGTCCAATTAGTTTTTGTCCTAGTTCTTTATTTATTGAAATTTTTTGCTACTTAGGTGACCCTGTTCTTGAGCTTGCATGTCAAATTTATGTGGTCAAAAGTAGTTTTAATGCATGATATAGCCTCTAGGCACTTGTAGGAGTAGTTGCTATCAATTTTGTTGAGTTTGGTTCACTTTTATTTTAAGTCACTAAAAATTTCACATATTTTCAAAAAAATATGAAGAGATTTTTTAGGGGCTCATCGAGCCGAAGCTCTAAGGATAAGCAAAGTGAAGAAAATAAGAAGCCCAAGTATAATCTCCCTCGTACCGTGGAGGTTCGGCCGTGTGAATGGCCTTGTGATGAGTTCTTGAGAGAAGCCGGGATTTATGAAGATTTTTATCGTTTGGCTGAGAATGCAGGCCTCACCGACTTCCTCCACGACCGGCATGAACAGTATCTCTTACTCACCAATATTTTTGTGCAAATTTTTCATTTCCATGCTAGAAGATCACCACCTTCGGTGGAATTTTATTTATATGATGAGCATAAGGAGATGTCACTTTATGATGTTTTTCCGGCTCTGTTTGATACCCTTTGCGGGGAGCGTAGAGGAACTGCATCGTAACAATGTGGAAGGGTTTATTGATACGATTGTTGTAGGGGAAACTAGAAAGGTTTCTGATGCAAGAATCACTAGCATACATTTTCCTGTTCTGCGTTACTTCGCAATAATTGCTAGTAGATGTTTAATTGGTCGTGGGAACTGCGGAAACCTTAGTGCCCCTGATATTGTTATCTTGCACCATACCATGTTTCATGATACTACTTTCAGTTTAGGCGCTATTGTTGCTAAACGGTTAAATCTGAACCGTACAAAGGGCCCCGTCCTCGGAGGTATCTTTGCCTCGTGCCTTGCTACACACTTTAACATTCCTATCATGCATTTTGAGAAAGAGGAAAAGTTGTTGCCTCCTATTGTTCTAGGTTATAAGAGTATGGTAGCACATGAGTTTATTATTAAGGATAAGAATAAGATACTTAAGTACAAATTAATATTTGGTAAAAATTATTGTGAGATTATTACCTTGCCTGCGCCCTCTTTGTTTAACATACTTTCAGGCACGTACCTCATTTTGCCTAAGGCCATTCATGCGTAAGCAGGCCAGATGTCCACTGCAGAGCCAGAGCCACCATCTGATCCTCACCGTCAGTCTGTTTATCAGTGGAATCCGGAGGAGATCGCCAACCAGTGGCAACCTGAGGACCCTTCTCAGTACGACCCCAGCTACAGTTTCGATCCATGGGCATAGACCAACTTAGGCCAAAAGCCTAAGCTTGGGGGAGTACGTATTCCTCACCGACATTACATTCATGTTCACACACTCATGCCAATTGTCGGTGCTCATACTTTTTCATTGTATTATCCATGCTAGATTATTTTGTTTTTAAGCTTTCTTCTTGTGTGTTTGAAAAACTTAAGAAAACCAAAAAAATTAGTTGTAGCTTTTAGCTACTTTACTTTCCATGCCTATAGTAGTTGTAATTAAAAAGAAAACCCAAAAAGATTTCTCGTTCTTCTTTTGCTTGTTGGGAGCTTTCCCGTGTAAATAGTTTTATTTCCTTTCTTTTCTTTGGGGGTCGAGAGGAGAAGACCTTAATGAAAATGTTGAGTAGCTCTTATATGCATTATTGTTGATCTAACAAAGAGCCCATATTACATTGTCTTCTCCCTTGAATTGAATGCTTGCAGATTCCGGCTTAGTCCAATGCACGTGCACTATTATTATTATCCACACTATTCGGTCGTGCAAGTGAAAGGCAATAATGACGATATATGATGAATTGATTGAGATGAGAAAAGCTGGTATGAACTTGACCTCTCTTGTTTTTGTAAATATGATTAGTCCATCGTTCCTGATTCAGCCTATTATGAATGAAACATGTTTGCAATGACAATTAGAGATTATAGTTGCTTATGTCATGCTTAATTTTCTAGGAGTTTATATTGGTTTACCTTGCGTGCCAACATGCTATTAAAATGGTTGTGATGTGGTATGATAGGGTGGTATCCTCCTTTGAACGATTCGAGTGCCTTGACTTGGCACATGTTCACGCATGCAGTTGAAACAAAATCAACATAGCCTCCACGATATTTATGTTCATGGTGAATTATATCCTACTCATGCTTGCATCCAGTGTTGATTAATTTTAATGCATGTTCATGATTGTTGTCGCTCTCTAGCTGGTCACTTCCTAGTCTCTTTCTAGCCTTCACTTGTACAAAGCGGGAATACTGCTTGTGCATCCAACTCCATAAACCCCAAAGTTATTCCATATGAGTCCGCCATACCTTCCTATATACGGTATCTACCTGCCGTTCCAAGTAAATTTGTATGTGCCAAACTCTAAAACTTCAAATTAACATTTTGTTTTGTATGCTCGAATAGCTCATGTATCAAATAGGGATGTTTGTATCTTCCATGCTAGGCGGGTTATTCTCAAGAGGAGTGGACTCCGCTCCTCACTCACGAGAAAATGGCTGGTCACCGGGATGCCTAGTCCCATGCTCAAATCAAATCAAAATATTTGCAAACAAAACTCCCCCAGGATTGTTGTTAGTTGGAGGCACCCGTTGTTTCAGGCAAGCCATGGATTGATGCTTGTTTGTGGTGGGGGAGTATAAACTTTACCATTCTGCTTGGGAACCACCTATAATGTGTCTAGCATGGAAGATATCGAGATCTCTCGTTTGTTATGTTGACAATGAAAGTATACCGCTCAAAATATTATCCATCTATATTTCAAAAGCGAGCTCTGGCACCTCTATAAATCCCTGCTTCCCTCTGCGAAGGGCCTATCTATTTACTTTTATGTTGAGTCATCATCCTCTAATTAAAAAGCACCAGTTGGAGAGCATTGTTGTCATTTGCAAACATTACTGTTAGTTTACATTGAGTATGACTTGACTAGATCTATTTTACCATGAATTACAATGTCTAGTCAGTCCTTGATCTTTAGAGGTGCTCTGCATTTATGTTTTGCGGTATCAGAAAGGGCTATCGAGATACCATCTTGTTATATCATATCATGATTATTTTGAGAAAGTGTTGTCATCCGAGATTTATTATTATTGCTCGCTGGTTGATTATGACATTGATATGAGTAAACATGAGACCTAAATGTTATTGTGAATATGGTTAGTTCATAATCTTTGCTGAAAACTTGAATGATGGCTTTACATATTTACAACAACAAGAGCAAACCAAGTTTGTAAAAGATTTTCTTTATCACTTTCAGTTTATCAACTGAATTGCTTGAGGACAAGCAAAGGTTTAAGCTTGGGGGAGTTGATACATCTCCGTTGTATCTACCTTTCCACACACGTTTGCCCTTGTTTTGGACTCTAACTTGCATGATTTAAATGGAACTAACCCGGACTGACGTTGTTTTTAGCAGAATTGCCATGGTGTTATTTTTGTGCAAAAAAAAATTCTCGGAATGACCTGAAAATCAACAGAGATTATTTTTGGAATATATAAAAAATACTGGTGGAAGAATCCACGTCAGGGAGCCCACACCCTGTCCACGAGGGGGAGGAGCATGCCTACCCCCTGGGCGCGCCCCCTACCTTGTGGGCCCCCTGATGCTCCACCGACCTCAACTCCTACTCCATATATTCATGTTCGGGGAGAAAAAAATCAGAGAGAAGGATTCATCATGTTTTACGATACCGAGCCACCGCCAAGCCCTAATCTCTCTCGGGAGGGCTGATCTGGAGTCCGTTTGGGGCTCCGGAGAGGGGAATTTGTCGCCATCGTCATCATCAACCTTACTCCATCACCAATTTCAGGATGCTCACCGCCGTGTGTGAGTAATTCCATCGTAGGCTTGCTGGACGGTGATGGGTTGGATGAGATTTATCATGTAATCAAGTTAGTTTTGTTAGGGTTTGATCGCTAGTATCCACTATGTTCTGAGATTGATATTGCTATGACTTTGCTATGCTTAATGCTTGTCACTAGGGCCCGAGTGCCATGATTTCAGATCTGAACCTATTATGTTTCCATGAATATATGTGTGTTCTTGATCCTATCTTGCAAGTGTATAGTCACCTATTATGTGTTATGATCCGTTAACCCTGAAGTGATAATAATCGGGATATATCCGGTGATGACCGTAGTTTGAGGAGTTCATGTATTCACTATGTGTTAATGCTTTGGTCCAGTACTCTATTAAAAGGAGGCCTTAATATCCCTTAGTTTCCAATAGGACCCCGCTGCCACGGGAGGGTAGGACAAAAGATGCCACGCAAGTTCTTTTCCATAAGCATGTATGACTATATTCGGAATACATGCCTACATTACATTGATGAACTGGAGCTAGTTCTGTGTCACCCTATGTTATAACTGTTGCATGATTGATCGCATCTGACATAATTATCCACCACTGATCCATTGCCTACGAGCTTTTCATATATTGTTCTTCCCTTATTTACTTTTAAGAAAAAGGGTTTCCCTCGCTTTATATATAAAGCACCATCATCGAACAAGTTGAAACTGGTCGATACAAACACACACACACACACACCGCACACACACACCGCACACACACCCAAGGCTGGATACAAGGGCGCCGAAAATGGCAACGCCACCCCAACAAACACCTACTAAACACCAGATGGAACATTAAGCACTACTACAGAGTTGTCAGGGTCCTCAACCGTGGGAGAGCCACCGCGAAGAGGAGAAGCCGTGTGTGACGCTCAATGGGCTCCAAGGCGGTGCCTTCAGCAAGGGAACGACACCGTAGCGTCGCCACTGCCCAATCTAAGGATTAGGGTTTCCCCCGGAGCACGGACAACAAATGCGATGCCACGACGGTGCCTTCAAGAAGGGGACGACGCTAGAACGCCGCCGCCACCGGCCTGATAAGACAGAGTGGGTTTTCACCCCGGCCAACACTCATCGTCATCGAGTTGGGTTACGGGCCACCGCAACGCCACCACTGAACAACACACCCCGGTCAACATGCCGCCCACACAGCCATGGTGACCGGACAGTGCCCGAGCCACGTGCTCCGCCCATGAACACCCGGCTACCACCAACCGAGCCGCCGCCACGACATCCGAGCCCCACCCCCATCCAGGATTCACCTAATGGACACGACCGACCGGAATGGAACAGAAGATCACCCTTCCACCCAAAGCCGACACCTTGGTAGGGTTGGTGTCCTCGGCGGCCGGATCTGGGCCAGGGGAACTCCGGCAGCCACCCGAAGCAGCCCCCAGATGCCACGGAGGGGGCACCCGCCCCATTCCCGAGGTCCCCTGCCACCTCCGGCAGGCCTCGCGCGCACCCACACCGCACCATGGAGCTACCCCGACCTGACGAGCCCGAAGAGGAGGGAGAGAGATCACCCAAGTCAACCGCAGACCAACCGCCGCCGAAGAAAGTCCCGCCGTCGCCGTGAAAGACCAGGCCACCACGAGAATGCAGTCACGCCGCTACAAGCCCCCCCCACGCCGAGCTCTAGATGGGTATCCGCCGCCACCCTATGACGCCCGCTGCCAGCCGAGACCAGATCCAGGGGGATCTGGTCGGAGGCGCGCCGGCCCGCCACCACTAGATCCAGCCTTGCCACGGCCGCAGCACCGTAGACGCGTGCCAAGTCGTTGTCATGCCATCACCAGACCACCACGCCGCCACCCTGGAGCCGCGCCGCTGCCCCCGCCGTAGGTCAGTGCCCCCCGAGGAGCGGCCGCCCTGCGCCTGCCGTGGACCCCGTGGGGAGGGGAGAAGGAGGCCCCACTGCCACCCGAGCCGGCCAGGCTTCGCCCGGCGGCCCTGCTGGGCGGCGGCGAGGGGGGAGGCCGCGGGAGGAGGGGTGTGGAGGAGGGAGGCTAGGGTTCCCCCCGGGCGCTCGCCTGAGCGCCGCGGGAGGGAGGAGGGGTCGGGATACATGTGGTTGGCCGTAACCATGTGGTTGCGCATCCCAACCCCTCCTCCCTCCCGCGGTACTCCTGCGAGCACCCGGGGGGGCTAGACTCCCTCCTCCACACCCCTCCTCCCACGGCCTCCCCCCTCGCCGCCGCCCAGCAGGGTCGCTGGGCGAAGCCTGGCCGGCTCGGGCGGCGGCGGGGCCTCCGTCTCCCCTCCCCACGGGGTCCACGGCCGGCACGGGCGGCCGCTCGTCGGGGGGCACTGACCTACGGCGGGGGCAGCGACGGGGCGGCACGGCTCCAAGGTGGCGGCGTGGTGGCCTGGTGACGGCGCGACGGCAACTGGGCGCGCGTCTGCGGCGCGGCGGCCGCGGCAAGGCCGGATCTGGTGGTGGCGGGCCGGCGCGCCTCCGACCAGATCCCCCCCGGATATGGTCTCGGCTGGCAGCGGGCGTCGCTTATTTATTTTTCCGTTGCTACTGTTACAATCACTATAAAACCAAAAATATTACTTTTGCTACCGTTACGACTATTATCATATTACTTTGCTACTAAACACTTTGCTGCAGATATTAAGTTTCCAAGTGTGGTTGAATTGACAACTCAGCTACTAATACTTGAGAATATTCTTTGGCCCCCCTTGTGTCAAATCAATAAAATTGGATTGATTACTCTACCCTCGAAAACTGTTGTGATCCCCTATACTTGTGGGTTATCAACCCGCGCTCGTTCCGGGTCTCGTCCCAAGATCGCCGTCACCCAGATGTGCGTGCACCACCACATCCTCGTCTACCACTACTGCCTGGCCACAAGGCCTTGCGAGTGTTTCGCCAGCTTTGTCGACAACCCCCACTACATGTTCGCTACGATGGACATCACCAACGATGTAAAGGCGCTCAAGAATTCAGGCATCGCCTGCCAGAATCTTGTCGACATCTAGGGCCAATACAAGATCTGGGGCAGCAAGGAGCATGAGAAGGACTCACGGGTTCACCTCGCCGAGGTCATCATCGACCCCTACTACAAGGACATGAAGGAGTGCAACAAGGACAAGCGTGCCTAGCACTCGGCCTGGATGGAGAAACTCGACAAAGCTCATGTCGTGTACGCGACCAAGGAGGCGTACACGAGCTACGGCATGTACATGCGGATCGTTGACATGAGGAAGTGCCTCCTTCCCCAAAATGGCCAGGGATCCAGCCAGAAGCAGAGCAATGGCAAGCGTCGTCGTAGGATCCTCGTTTCTCCTACTTTAGTATGCATGTAATTGCTTACTTTGTTGTGTGGAAATGTTATGTGTGTAGTCACTTGTGTAATTGTATGCTTAATTTGGTTATGCAATGTTGTCTTTTTAAGTATATATGTTGATGCTCTATAGACAGAGCGTAGATGTTGTGCGGACAAAGAAAATCACATCCACACGGACTAAACAATGGAACTCGTCGGTGATTTTTTCATCAATCACTCACAATTGTATACCAGCAATCATTTGCTCACAACACACAAGGCTTGTTAGCGGTAATAGTTTGTGTTGTTATCGGTCTTCGCACACGTTTCCGATTACATACTTGTTTGCCGCATATCAGACACATCTTGTTAAGTTGAACTATTTTTGTTCTCATGTGTCAACGCAAACAGTTCATCCGAGTGAAGCGTATGCCGTATATCGCACACACCTTGATCTGGCTGACCGTTTATTTTTTGTTTCCTAATCACAAACAGTTCAGCTAAGTGAACCATATGTTGTATATCGCACACACCTTCATTTGGCTGCCCGTTTCTTTTGTTCCTCCTCATCGCAAATAGTTAATTTAGTTGAACCGTATGCCCTGCATCGAACACGCAACTAAAATCTAAACCGTGTTTGATGCATCCTCCATCGCAAACGTTTTGCACCTTTTTGATGATTTTTTACACCACTGTTTACGATTATGGCATCGCACACAGTTTCGTCGAAGGGTCTCTGATCGTAGTGTCGTGTTAGCAGCATCCTGCAGTAGTGGGTGATTGACATTTACATAAGGTACAAATATGAAGCTCAATAGTGATCCTTTTCCTATCAATGTAATTGAGTTTGGGAACAAAAAGGTTCTTATGCGGTCGGATCAAATCGAATCTACCAAAGTAAAAAATGTTATTGTTGATGAGAATGTTACTCCAAGGGTGATCGTACTCAAAAATCTAGAAGTGGGACTTTGGAAAGTCAATAAAGGAAAGAGATAAGTTTTTAAACCAAAGTTGATGGTTCAGAAGTTGTTGGATAAATACACTTCACACAGGTCCAACAATGTGTTCAGTCGGCTCAGAGGTACTAAGTGTCCCAAGTCTCCTTTTGGACATGAGTTTGGTGGTCATGAGCATTGGCAGCTGAGTTCATATAGCTAGCTGAAAGGACGTGGATGTTGCCTAGAGGGGGGTGAATAGGCTCTTAAAACAGTTATGGTTTAGGCTTGAACAACTGCGGAATAAAACTAGCGTTTATTTTGTCAAGCACAAAACCTAAATATACTAGTCTTAACTAAGTGCACCAACAACTTATGCTAAGCAATATAAACAACTATGTGAGAGCGAGATATATAACATGAAACACTAAGGATATCACAAAAGTAAGTGCATGAGTAAAGAGCCCGGGTAAGAGATAACTGAGGCACGCGAAGACGAGGATGTATCCTAAAGTTCACACCCTCGCGGATGCTAATCTCTGTTAGAGTGGTGTGGAGGCACAAGGCTCCCCAAAATGTCACTAGGGACATTGTATTCTCCTTGCTCCTTCGCATAATGCAAAGTCTCGTGATTCCACTAAGGGACCCTTAAGGGCGGTCACTAAACCCGTGCAACTGGAAACCCTTGGGGCGGTCACCAAACATGTAGAAATTGCTCGGGGCAATCTCCACAACTTAATTGGAGACCCCAAAGCTTTCTCGGAGTTTTATACCACAATGATTGAGCTCCACAACAACAACAATTGTCTAGGGCACTCAAGCACCAAAGAGGCACGAGCTCTAGAGTGCCCAAACACACAAGAGTAATAAGCTTCTCAACTTTCACTTCCATGTATCACCATGGAGAACTCAAACTAATGCACCAGATGCAATGGCAAGAGCACACAGAGTGCTCAAGTCCTTCTCTCCCAAATCCCACCACAACAACTAATGCTATGGAGGAATATAAGAGGAAGAACAAAAGAGGAGAACACACAAGTGTTGGGGAACGTTGCATGGGAAACAAAAAATTTCCTAATATCACCAAGATCAATCTAGAATATACCATTTATGAGTGGAGATATTGCATCTACATACCCTTGTAGATCGCTAAGCGGAAGCGTTAAGAAATGCAGTTGATGTAGCCGAACGTCTTCGCGATCCAATCACGATCCGTCCCGCCAACTCCTGATCCAAGTGCCGAACGGACGACACCTCCGCGTTCAACACACGTACGGCTTGATGGCGCCTTCACCCCCTTGATCCAGCGAGCGATGGTGAAGTAGTAGCTTGAGTCCTCTGGCAGCACGACAACATGGTGGCGGTGGTGGTGGAGAAATCTCGGCAGAGCTTCGCTAAGAACTATGGAGAAGAAGATGGCTACGAGGGAGAGGGAGGGGAGCACCGTGGCATAGATGGGTGCGCCTGCCCTCTCTCTACCTCTCTATATATAGGGGGAAGGGGGAGAGGGGGCGCCCCTAAGGGATCCCATTTAGGGCCGGCGGCCACAAGAGGGGAACCCTAGATGGGTTTTCCCCCTAGGAGACTTGGCCCCCAAGCCAAAGTGGTGGGAAGCCCTAGGGGGCGCCCCCAACCCTCCTGGTTATGTGAGATGGGGTGAGGGGGCGCTCAGCCCCTTAGTGGGCTGGTTTGCCCCTCCACTTGGCCCATGGGCCCCCAACCTTGCCAGGGCCCCCCGAAACCCCTTTCGGTGACACTAGTCATCACCCGGCACCCCCGGAACAATTCCGGACTCCAATACCCTTTGTCCAAAATATCAATCTTCACCTCCGGACCATTCCAGAGTTCCTCATCATGTCCGGGATCTCATCCGGGACTCCGAACAACCTTCAGTAACCACCATAATGACTCAACTATACTTATATCGTCACCAAACGTTAAGTGTGTAGACCTTGCGGGTTCGAGAACTATGCAAACAAGACTGAGACACCTCTACGGTCAATAACTAATAGCGGGACCTAGATGCCCATATTGGTTCCTACACATTCTACGAAGATCTTATCGGTCAAACCTCGATGTCAAGGATTCAACTAATCCCATATGTAGTTCCCTTTGTCTATCGGTATGTTACTTGCCCGAGATTTGATCGTCGGTATCTCCATACCTAGTTCAATCTCGTTAACGGCAAGTCTCTTTACTTGTTCCATAATACAAGATCCCATGACTAACTCATTGGCACATTGGTTGCAAGCTCATTGTGATGTTGTATTACCGAGTGGGCCCTGAGATACCTCTCCATCATATGGAGTGAAAAATCGCGGTCTTGATCCATGCCAACTCAATAGACACCCTCGAAGATACCTGTAGAGCACCTTTATAGTCACCCAGTTACGTTGTGACATTTGGTACACACAAGGTATTCCTCCGGTGTCAGTGAGTTGCATGATCTCATGGTCATAGGAACATATACTTGACATGCAGAAAACAATAGCAATAAAATGGACATGATCATATGCTACATTTATAGTTTGGGTCTTGTCCATCACATCATTCTCCTAATGATGTGACCTCGTTATCAAATGACAACTCTTATCTATGGCTAGGAAACCATAGCCATCTTTGATCAACGAGCTAGTCCGGTAGAGGCTTACTAGGGACATGTTGTTGTCTATGTATCCACACATGTATTTGAGTTTCCGGTCAATACAATTATAGAATGGATAATAAACAATTATCATGAACAAGGAAAGATAATAATAACCACTTTATTATTGCCTCTAGGGCTTATTTTCAACAGTCTCCCACTTGCACTAGAGTCAATAATCTAGTATTACATGGTAATGAATATAACACCCATAGAGTTCTGGTGCTGATCGTTTTTTGCCCTTGGAAGAGGTTTGGTCAATGGATCTGCAACATTCAGATCCGTATGTATCTTGCAAATGTTCATGTCTTCCTCCTTGATGTAATAGCGAATGGAATTGAAGCGACGCTTTATGTGTTTGGTCCTCTTGTGAAACCTTGGTTCCTTGGCTACAGCAATGGCGCCAGTGTTGTCACATAATAGAGTCATCGGGTCCAGTGCACTAGGCACAACTCCAAGATCTGTCATAAACTACTTCATCCAGACACCTTCCTTCGCTGCCTTCGAGGCAGTTATGTACTCTGCTTCGCATGTAGAATCAGCTACCATGCTTTGCTTGGAACTGCACCAGCTTACCGCTCCCCCATTCAGAATGTATACGTATCCGGTTTGAGACTTAGAGTCATCCAGATAAGTGTCGAAGCTTGCATCAACGTAACCCTTTACGACGAGCTCTTGATCACCTCCATAAACGAGAAAAATTTCCTTAGTCCTTTTTAGGTACTTAAGGATATTCTTCACCGATGTCCAGTGATCCACTCCTGGATTACTTTGAAACCTTCTAGCCATACTGATGGCAAGGCTGACATCCGGTCTCGTGCACATCATCGCATACATGATAGAGCCTATGGCAGAGGCATTGGGGATGACACTCATCTTTTCTTTGTCCTATGTAGTCACTGGGCATTGAGTCTGACTCAACTTCACACCTTGCAAAACAGGCAATAACCCCTTCTTGGACTGATCCATTTTGAACTTCTTGAAAATCTTAGCAAGGTGTGAAGTTCAAAACCTTCCGGTTGCATCATATACAACTCTTCCTTAAGGAAACCGTTAAGGAATGTTGTTTTGACATCCATCTAACAGATTTCATAATCGAAAAATTCAGCTATTGCTAACATGATTCTGACGGACTTAAGCATCGCTACAGGTGAGAAAGTCTCATCGTAGTCAACTCCTTGAACTTGTGAAAACCCCTTTGCCACAAGCCGAGCATTATAGATGGTGACATTACCATCCGTGTCCGTCTTCTTCTTGAAGATCCATTTATTCTGAATGGCATTTCGCCCTTCAGGTAATACTTCCAAAGCCCATACTTTGTTTTCATACATAGATCCCATCTTGGATTCATGGCCTCTAACCATTATATTTGTCGGAATCCGGGCCCTCCACCTCTTCTCCATAGCTCGTAGGTTCATCGTTGTCCAACAACATGACATCTAAGATAGGATTACCGTACCACTCAGGAGTTGTACGTACCCTTGTCGACCTACGAGGTTCGATAGTAACTTGATCCTAAACTTCATGATCACTATCATTAGGTTCCTCTTCAACTGACATAGGTGTCACAGAAACATCTTTCTACACTGCACTACTCACTGGTTGAAGTAAAGGTTCAACAACCTCATCAAGTTCTATCTTCCTCCCACTCAATTCTTTCGAGCGAAACTCCTTCCCGATAAAGGACAGGTTCTTAGCGACAAACACGTTGCCTTCGGATCTGAGATAGAAGGTATACCCAACCATCTATTTTGGGTATCCTATGAATATGCATTTGTTCGCTTTGGGTTTGAGCTTTTCTGGCTGACGCCTTTTGACATAAGCATCGCAGTCCCAAACCTTAAGAAACGACAACTTAGATTTCTTGCCAAACCACAGTTCATACATTGTCGTCTCCACGGACTTACGTGGTGCCCTATTTAAAGTGAATACATCTATCTCTAACGCATAACCCCAAAACGATAGTGGTAGATCGGCAAGAGACATCATAGAATGCACCATATACAATAAGGTTTGATTACGATGTTCAGACACACCATTACATTATGGTGTTCCAAGTGGCGTCAACTGTGAAATGATTCCACATTGTCTTAAGTGATTGCCAAACTCATAACCCAGATATTCTCCCCCTCGATCGGATCGTAGGAATTTAATCTTCTTGTTATGATGATTGTCAACTTCACACTGAAAGTGCTTGAACTTTTCAAACGTTTCGGACTTATGCTTCCTTCAGTAAATATACCCATATCTACTCAAGTCATCGGTTAATGTGAGAAAGTAATGTATCCATCGCGTGCGTCAACGCTCATCGGACCACACACATCAGTATGTACGATTTCCAACAAGTCACTTGCCCGTTCCATCGTTCCGGAAAACGGGGTCTTAGTCATCTTGCCCATGAGGCATCGTTCGTATGTGTCAAGTGATTCAAAATCAAGTGACTCCAAAAGTCCATCGGCATGGAGTTTCTTCATGCGCTTTACACCAATATGACCTAAGCGGCAGTGCCGCAAGAAAGTGGTATTATCATTATCAACTCTACATCTTTTGGCATCAATGTTATGAACATGTGTATCATCACTATCGAGATTGAATAAGTATAAACCCCTTACAATGGGTGCATGACCATAAAACATATTACCCATATAAATAGAACAACCATTATTCTTTGATTTAAATGAGTAACCATCTCGCATTAAACAAGATCCAGATATAATGTTCATGCTCAACGCGGGCACTAAATAACAATTATTCAGGTTCATCACTAATCCCAATGGTAATCAAAGAGCAAGCGTGCCGACGGCGATCACATCAACCTTGAAACCATTTCCCACACGCATCGTCACTTCGTCCTTTGCTAGTCTCAGTCTATTCCGTAGTTCCTGCTTTGAGTTGCAAATGTGAGTAACCGAACTGGTATCAAATACCCAGGCACTACAACGAGAGTTGGTAAGTTAGACATCAATAACATGTATATCATATATACCTTTGTTGACGTTGGCTCCTTCTTGTCGACCAGATACTAGGGGCAATTCCGCTTCAAGTGGCCAGTTCCCTTGCAATAGAAGCACTCAGTCTCCGCTTTGGGTCCATCCTTGGGTTTCTTCACGGGAGGAGCAACTGCTTTGCCACCTTTCTTGAAGTTTCCCTTCTTTCCCTTGCCTTTCTTGAAACTAGTGGTTTTATTCACCATCAACACTTGATGCTCCTTCTGGATGTCTGACTCAGTGACTTTTAGCATCGCGGATAGCTCAGAGACTGACTTGTTCATCCCTTGCATGTTATAGTTCAATAGAAAGCTCTTGTAGCTAGGTGGTAGCGATTGAAGAGCTCTGTCAGTGACAGCCTCTGGCGGGAGCTCAACTCCCAACTCAGTCAGACGGATGTAGTACCCAGACATTATGAGTATGTGCTCACTAACAGACCTGTTCTCCTCCATCTTGCACGCATAGAACTTATCGAAGGTCTCATACACTACAAAAAATACACTTCCGTGATGATACGTGTTTGTCACAGTAGGTCATATTTTCTGTTATGCATGTACATCCATGAAGATTTTAGGACAGAATCAAGATAGTCATACCTGTGATGTTGTAGAAGTGTTCCATGACATTAGAAAAATTATCAGCACAGAAGTGTCCACTTCCATGATGATAAATCGCGTGTCATAGAAGTGCTTTCGTCAAGGATAACCGACACGTGGCATCCACCATAACGGGTTGCCGTTAAGCTATCGGGTTCCGGTTTGGATCCGATAACCCGTTAATAGTGCTGACCAATGGGGATTTTCCAACTGTATAATTCTCATTCACCGACAGATCCACATGTCGGCCCGACGTTCGGACTGTTGTCATCCAGCGAATGGACGGAACGGGCCTATGATACGTCGACACGTGTCTCGGCCCAACAGTGGCCCATTCAAGTTAAAAGGCCGGGCCTATCAAAATAAGCAGGCCGGCCCATTAGCGGCCTACTTGAGTCAGGCCCATTCACAAGCACGTCCCATACAAGTTACATAGAATCGGCCCATCAAAGGCCCATTCTAGATTTGACAATTTCTAGCCCATCGTCAGTTTCAGCCCGTTAACGGCCTGCTGCATCTTTGGGCCCAATTACGGCCCGAGCTTCTTTTGGCCTGTTAGCAGCCCATCATCAGTTCCAGCCTGTTAACGGCCCAGAACGTCTTTCGGCCTTTTCTCGGCCCATTCTGCAGCTGGGCCAATTCTAGCGCGTTGTGACTTTAGGCCTGTCCTTGGCCCATTTGGCAAATGGGCCAATTCCTAGCCCATTTTGTCTTTCCGCCTGTTAACGTCCCGCACAATAGTTGGGCCTTTGACTTTGGGTCCATTAGGGGCCCATGTTCCGCAGGGCAAAATTTTAGCCCGACGCGACTTTCGGCCTGTTACAAGCCTAGTTTGCAAATTGGGCCTCCTCTGGCCCATAACACTTTTGGCCTCTTACTGGCCCGTAAAGTAAAAGGGCCAAGACAAAATTGACATTTATTTCGGCCTGCTAGAGACCCGCGGGCCATTTCCATTTATACTGCCCTATCGAGCTTTTGGCCTGTTAACGGCCTGCTAAGAGCCGTTGTTACGGTGGGCCACATCATTTGGGATCCACTAAATATTATTTTGACTAGCCCAATTAAGGCCCGCTTTGACTACACATGTTTGTTCGTTTGTATGGCATCTATTAAATGTTTGGGCGTGTTGGCCCCCATTTCAACGATATAGCATATTCAAGAATTATCCTACCCTATATTATCGCCTCTAAAAAACATACACTATATAATAAAAAGATTAAGGCATAGAAACGTAGAATAATCCTACACTATACAATAAAGAAATTACAGCCAAATATACCTAGTGGGCATTATAGTTTGGCACAAGTGATAATAAAGCGTACACAAACAGCAAATTACATACACTGGACGAATAAAGCTCATACATCATGGGCACACATCAAGAGAACTTACCATTTGAACCATAATCTCACCAGAAAATAGGATTGGCCGGATTCAGATAGCATAAATTTCAATCTGCAAAATCTCCAATTCCTTTATGGTTACCTCAGTGTCTCGTTTCATTTTTGACTCCTGCATCTAGTACGTGCAAGTCCAGTCTCAACTTGTTGATTGTACATTGAGAATCATGTACAAGTTGTCTTGCCACCTCTAGTTGATGCTCGAGAACATCAGCACATTCCAATTCCAATCCATAATCATTTGGTAGGGCCATGCCACACAGCTCGCAGATCTTTGTGTTGATGTCACTTCATCATGACATGTTTCTGTAAGTACACATGACTAGGGCAAAAATATAGTTACAACAGTGAAGCGAGCAAGACAAACTATTTTGTACATGGCAAAACAAGACTAACAATAATGTTACACGTCATGAAGCATAAGTAGGAGATATTTTAAAAATTACAAAAATGGTAGTTTGTGCAGCCCGCATACAGAAATCTCTCTTAGCTCACTAGAGGAGCATGATGTTGCGGCCAAATCCAAAACACAAACAAGTTACAAATTTAGACAGCACGTTGTGTATAAGTAAGCAAGCAGTTGGCCATTCTGTAGCTCAATTGAACTCTTAGGGAGCATAATGAACAGTAGAGGGATTCATACAAACCTACTACGGCAAGCAAACCTATGCAATCATCAGCCTAGTATAAACTAGATTGTGAGCCTCATGCAGTAATAGTTGGTTAATAGACTTCAAAGCTTCGGGCACACTTCGCGAGAGTAACTAAATGGTAAGGCCTTTAATTATGTCAACTAATAGTAATAAAGTACCCAACATCAGGCATCATTGTTTGCGCATCTCATTAACAGAGGACAAATAAAGCAATTGAAAAGAGCAAATTAACTATGCCTAAAACAAACAAGCAATTGAACTGTTGAGTTGGATACAATGACTTACCTTAACTGGTTGAACAGGCTCAGCGCTGCTCCTCCTTCTCTTGCAAGGCTCCTTCCTAACATCTTGTACTTGGAAATCCTAAATCTTATCTTCATTGCACCCCCTCTGCAAGGTGACACAAACTAGTTACTCGTCTCCTTGGAAGTTAAATATACATACTTTCTAGTTTGCGTACAACACAAAAGGATGAGATTATAACAAAACAACACCACATAATGAAACATGCCACATCTCTTGCACTTGCACACAATGAAATGAGCATTTACTATGTGTGCACTATGTAAAAACTAGGCATACCTTCGAACTGGATCTCCAGGTACTCTTGGAGAGCCTACTTTAGTGTACAGCCAAACCTTTATGTCACCTATCAGTTAGACAAGCCCCCACTACAATAGCCCTTAGTGTTTAAATAGTTGACAAGCTTTGTTAGAGTGTTAGGTCAAGAACAACAAGTAAACAAAGCAAGCAGTCCTAGTATGGCTGGCTGATACAAACAAGCAAATCTTACATATCAAGAAAAGAAGCAAAGAAGGAGGCTTAAAGACCATCACTTGACTGATCAGATTTAAGGGGCATTTAAACATCATGTGCAACATATGAACTAACATAAACATTGCATATTCCAGATTCTACAATGGAATGCACATGTATTAGGTTCCGCCATGTATGATGATGCCTAAATGTACACTATAGCAAGCATGAGTGATTCATCATTGCACACACAATTGAATTGCAGGTTAAGGGCCAGTTCTATTCCGCCTTTTCAGGGCTTATTGTCAAAATAAGCCATAAAATATGTAAAGAAGTCATTTTTGAGTTATGGGCTTGGGCTTAACTTATTTTGCTTTAGAGGGGGGTGTTTCAGGTAGAAGCTCACTAAAAATTGAAGGGAAGGGGAATAGTGAAATGACTATGTTGTCTGCCTATATTACACTCAAAATGCCACTGCTCACGCCTGCGTCACACCTGACCCTCAAGTAAAAACAAACACGCAAGCGTTCATTACCCTGCCTGCTTGCATCTCCTCTCCCCTTTCCCTCTACCTCGATCCCCTGCCTGCAGCGCTAGGGTTCCTCCAGCGAGCCATCGCCACTGGTCCCATCTGGCCTGGTCCTCGACGATGCTCTGTCCAGCTAGGCTACATGGCTGGCAGGTAGGGCCAAATCTCTCGGTTGCTCCTCCCTCTGGCACCGCCCCTCATTCTCATGGTCTCCAGCAGCTGCTCCACTTGGTCCGTCCAACACACTACTCCGGCGGGCGCCGCACAACTACGGCGAATGCCACACTATGGTAGAAGGCACCTCATTCCCCCTCCCCTCCTCCCAGGCCGTGACCTCGAGGTGTTGTTGAAGGATGAGCTCATCCAACAAGGTGAGGATCTCCTCTCATTTTTTGCCAAATTTTCATTCTGATCCGCTATACGATGAGTCGCTATGGGCTGCTTCTGCTGGTGCTATATGATGCATTGCTATGAGCTGCTCCTGCTGTTGCTATATGATGAATTACTATGAGTTGTTACTGCTATATGATGAATTGCTATGAGCTGCTGCTGCTATATGATGAGTTGCTATAAGCTGCTCCTGTTGCTGCTATATGATGAATTGCTATGTGTTGCTCCTGCTTATGCTATATGGTGAATTGCTATGAGTTGCTCCTGTTGCTGCTATATGATGAATTGCTATGAGCTGCTACTGGTATATCATGAATTGCACATTGCTGCTGCTGTTGTATGATGAGTTCCTATGAGCTGCTGCTATATGATGCTTTCAGGTGGTGCTGCTATATGATAATAACTAGCCACTTGGACCATCGTATTTCGATAAATAATTGTTCTTCATTTAAATTTTGGTCATGCACTCTTCGTTTAAATTAGGCAATGGGTTCTCTAGGGAAGACATTGACCAAAGTAGATTGTGCCAAGTAGATGGTATCTTTGTATTTGCATTTTGAACAAATATTGATGGTCTATTTTCCTATCATATTAATTACTGCACTGGGTTCAATTTGTGATGTTTGAAAGTCAAATTAATTTTCATATGGGCAGAAAAATGACAAAATATAATGCAATCTAGAATTTTCATTGATCATACCAAAGATAAGCTAAAAAGGAAGGTAGTGAAAAGAACTGGTTGGCTTATTACCTCGAGCTTATATTCACAGGTGCTTATTTTCTTAGGATAACTCGTAATAAATGTCCCTAAGAAACATGGCCAATAGAACTGACATACAAATAACATGTCACGATGATTGCAATGGAGGCCCAGTTCTTTTGCCAGATTGTCCCAGAATCTGACCCTTACCCATATTCTAGGAGAAGCTAGAGAGGGGCAGATTGTGGGAGAATCCTGCAAAATAACTGGGCCGGAGTGACCTACCATACCACACTGTATAGGCTCACCGCTGCCTCTCCTTTTTTTGCGATGTTCCATGAAATTGCCACATACATCTTGCACTTCTTCATTGTGTAACCCTATCTGCAAGTTGACATGGAAAATTTCAGACATCTCTACATGATAATACATTGCATATCCCTTGCGCATATTTAAACCACCAATTAATGATTGTGTGCATAGCATAAACTAGCCATGACTTTGTGTGCCGGACTAGCAGGCACTCTAAGGGAGCCTAATGTAGTGCACTAGAATTCCTACATGCCACCAACGATTTTGTGTAATGTACTACCTCTGTTCCTAAATATATGTCTTCGTAGAGATTCTAGTATGGACCACATACAGATGTATATAGATGCATTTTCGAGTGTAGATTCACTCATTTTGCTCTGTATGTAGCCTATAGTGGAATCTCTAGAAAGACTTATATTTAGGAACGGAGGTAGTATTATGTATTACATCTACATATAATTTAGCAGCCAATAGTAGAAATTATTGTCTGCACAAAGGGATTACTGGTCAAAAATCCCAGCAAATCACGTTGGCAGGCACACAACAATACAAGAGAGAGACGCGCTTACAAGATCATAGCAATGCCTTAGTCCAGGATCTTGGTTGGCCAAGCTGTTAGATCCAGAAGAAACATCGTCCTTGTAGTTTTTGCTAGCTGCATAACATGTAACAGCGACTTGTTAGTATATTTGAACTACATCGGGCAGGTGATGCTGGACGGGTTTAAAGGTGACAAGTACCTAGGCCATGGCGGGTGCTTGGCATCTTGCCAGATGATGGGAATCGGGTTAGAAACGTCAAGGGTGATGATGCTGCGCTGGCTGTCAGGGTCCGGTAAGGAGATCTAGAACCGTGGAGTAGGGTGTTTGTGGAGTGGCTCCGGTAGGGGGACTATGGTGTAGGCGAAGCGGTTCTGAGGCCGTGGACGAGGGCGTCGGTGAAGCTGCTCCGGTGGTTGGGTTCAGGATGGTGTCGATGATGTTGATCTGTGGCCGTGGATGGGGCGTCAGAAGCTGCTAAGATAGGTTGGACGAGGGTGGGACGAAGTGGATCTGAGGCCGTGGACTTGTGAGTTGGCAAAGCGGCCCCGGTAGGGTTGAGAATGGTATAGGCGAAGCTACTCCGGTAGGGTTGATGATGGTGTCGGCGAAGTGGCTCTGGTAGGGTTGAGGAAGGTGTCGGCGAAGAGGATCAGAGGCCGTCGACGGGGGCATCAGTGGGGCGGCTCTAGGAGGTGTGGACGAAGCATCTCCATTGGGGAGTATGAAGGAGCCACTGTAGATGCGCTGCGGTTGACGAGAGTACCGGCGAAGCAGATCCGGCGTCGTGGACAAAGCCTGACACTGAATGGGCTGTGGTACAGTGGTTGTCGGTGTCAAAACCGGCGGATCTCGGGTAGGGGGTCCCGAACTGTGCGTCTAGGCAGATGGTAACAGGAGACAAGGGACACGATGTTTTTACCCAGGTTCGGGCCCTCTCGATGGAGGTAAAACCCTACTCATGCTTGATTAATATTGATGATATGGGTAGTACAAGAATAGATCTACCACGAGATCAGAGAGGCTAAACCCTAGAAGCTAGCCTATGGTATGATTGTTGTGATTGTGTCCTACGGACTAAACCCTCCGGTTTATATAGACACCGGAGGGGGCTAGGGTTATACAGAGTCGGTTACAAGGAAGGAGATCTACATATCCGTATTGCCAAGCTTGCCTTCCACGCGAAGGAGAGTCCCATCTGGACACGGGACGAAGTCTTCAATCTTGTATCTTCATAGTCCAACAGTCCGGCCAAAGTTTATAGTCCGGCTGTCCGGATACCCCCTAATCCAGGACTCCCTCAGTAGCCCCTGAACCAGGCTTCAATGACGATGAGTCCGGCGCGCAGATTGTCTTCGGCACTGCAAGGCGGGTTCCTCCTCCGAATACTTCATATAAGATGTTTGAACACGAGGATCATGTCTGGCTCTGCAAAACAAGTCCCACATACCATCATAGAGGGAGTAATATTTTCACAAATCTAATCAGCTGACGTATTCTGCAGCATGATATCACACCACAGCCAAGCCTGAATCATTTTTACTGTCCCACCTCAGCGCATTTTGCGAGGCGGTTTCCTTGGCACGTCTTGTCGAAGCAGAGATCGTGTCCCCTTATTACGGGATTCTCATTAATACGGATGTGGGTAACCCAATCGTGCCCGTTGGTATATCTCCTCGATCGAAGGCAAGTCCCAAAGCTTTATAAAGGGGACAAGGCTTTTTCCTCTCGATCTTAATCAAATCCGCCTCCCGCCTCGAGTTCCAACACCCAAAGCTCAGGTTTAGGCACTTCGGACCTTCAAATATGTCCGGATCCAACCTTCAAGGTCGGTGGATGCCTTCCTCCGTCACGGAGGAGGACATCAAGAAGTTGAGAGAGGCCAGATATCTGACCGTTGAAATTTCGCATCGGCTGCCTGTCCGAGGGCAAGTCATCCCTACTCCCGAACCCAACGAGAGCGTCGTGTTCATCTCCCACTTCCTCCGAGGACTAGGCCTCGCTCTGGATCCCTTTGTTAGGGGTCTTATGTTCTATTATGGGCTAGATTTTCACGATCTGGCCCCGGATTCCCTTCTTCACATCTCGACATTTATCGTCGTATGTGAGGCCTTCCTCCGCATTACCCCTCACTTCGGCCTGTGGCTCAAGACCTTTGATGTGAAGCCGAAGATGATCGGCGTGCGGAGGTGCCTTAATAAGCAAAATCGCTGACGCTCCATGGCCTGAGGGTTGCTTCCCAGAGGTGTCCGAACTGTGGCAGCGGGAGTGGTTCTACATCACAGCTCCCCGAAGTGCCAAGTGGGTAGCTGCGCCCATCTTTCACTCAGGCCCCCCACCACAACTGATGGCATGGATCAGCAAGGGGTTGAGCTGGGGTCCAGCCAAGGACGTGCCAATACTGCAAAGCCGTATCCGAGATCTCTTTGAGAGAGATTTCAATCTGGTTATGGTAGTGCAAGTTATGCTAGTTCTTCAAGTCCAACCTTGCAAACACCAGCCCCTTCGCATGTGGGAATTCAACCCGGAAGGACCGCGAGCTATTCAACATTTCCTCGGCATGACGGACGAAGAGATGTACAAGTTGTTCTTTGGACCACAAATAATGTGTCCGAACATCACCGAGGATGCAGGTCTGAGCTGCAATCGCCCGGATACCCAAGTAAGTAGCGTTGTGCTCGGACACGCTATCCTTTATCGCCACATCGCCTTAAAAAGAGTTGTTCTTGAACCAGGAGTGGATAGCGAAGGCAAAGTTAATCAAGTGTCCAGCCCCCCTTCCTGAGACCTCACCAGATCCCGTGTTAGCCAGGATGCTGGAGGTCGCGCCATTAGAAGAAAATGAAGGGGGGAACAAGGAAGCTACTACCTCCACAGAGGAGGTGGCCCAGAAGGGAGGAATCGAAAATTCCTCTCCTCAGGGGAAGAAGAGGGCCGCCTTTGAAGACCCAGAGACAATGATCTCAAAGCGGGGGAAGAAGTCTTCGTCAGAGGGTCCTGTGTCGGGGGATACCCCGGCCGTACTGTGCCCTCAAGGGGATCAGCCCTCCACCGAGCCGTAAGTAAAAGGGTGTTTAATAATGAGAGAAATCCTTGCTTCACTTCCAAGGAAAATAACTGAAAATTTACCTTGTAGTTCGGATCTTAGCCCTTCTTAGCAGAGCTCGTCTTCAGGGGATCTTCTTCCAGAGATGATGGAGAGCAGAACGCCTCCCCCTGCCATACCGCCTCATGAGGCGGGCGACCCCGAGGTGTAGTCGTGGAGGGTTTCTCCTGATCCGGCAAGGCCGGAAGGTAGTCACATGGCCACCCGAAGCCCTCCGTGTCCGGCTTCTAGCAGAAGCAATCGAACGAGTCCGGCACCGCCTGGTGCACGGTAGGAGGTACTGAAGGATCTGCTAGGGAGGGCGTCTATCTCAGAAGAGCACCGTGCATTGATGGGTACGGTAATTGAAAGGATTTCGTCCGCGGAGAGCGGGTTGCATGAAGCTGTCATGAGTTTACTGACAGGCTTTGAGGTACGTGAAATGATGTACCTTTTGACAGTACCGCATACTTTAAGATGCGCCCTGTATAGATAGTAGCCCCTGGGACTCTAGGTGCTGTCGAAGATGATGGCACGTAGAGGATCATAGCCGCAGGTTTAATTTTGCCGCCTTGATATGCAGGTGGCGAAGTGTCCGGCGGCCAGCCGGACTGATGAATTTGCCAAGCTAAAGTGGCAACTTGGCGTGGCAGATGCCGACATCGCGCTTGTCAACAAGCGGCTTGACGAGGCACAAGGTATGTAATTTCTCCGGAGACACCTGGTAAGAGGAGCTTAATGCCAGTATCTTATAACGCATGTGCTTAATGCAGATGGGGCTGCCGCCATGGAGAACCTTCGGGCAGAGCTTGCCCGAGCCAAAGAACAAGCCAGGAAAAGCGATGCGGCTGCCCTAAAGGCGTTTGAGGAGCTAAAAGCCGAATAGGTTGCTCACTGCCGAAGCAAGGAGGAAATGGCCGAGATGGCTGTGAAGTTGAAGAACGCTGCTGACCGCTGCAAGCTTCTTGAAAAGGAAGACCGGGCGGAGCGGACAGACCTGGAGAAGGCCACGACGGCGACCAAGGAAACTCGTTATGCGATGAGAGCGATGAAGGAGGAGCTGCGTCAAGCCAGAGATATCGCGGCTGGGAAGCCCTTTATGCTGCGGATGAAGTTCGGAGATCCTAAATATGCTCCGTTAGACCGGATGTGGAGTTCGGCGGACGCATATCTGGATTTAGCGGCGAGTGCTGCTGATGCAGCCGAACACTTCCGAGATCAAAAGGATCGCGAAGTGGAAAAGCTATTCTGGTCACAATTCGACAATCCAGAGCGTCCGCTTCCATTGACTAATCAGTTGGCCGAATGGCCCGAGCTGAATAGGTTGTCCGGACTTGCTATGAGGTATGTCGTGGATCATCTATGACCGGGAAGGCCAAAGCCGAACAGTTATTTTAGCTTGGTGCAGAAGTTCCTTGGTGCGGTGCCGTATATCAACGCGATGAAGAGGTCAGCATGCGTGGAGGGTGCGCGGATGGCCCTTGCCCGTGTCAAGACATACAGGGCGGGGATGGAGGCCACCGCCGTTGCAGCCCAAGATTCGGACGGAAGCCAAGTACCTGCCGAGCACTACTTTCAAGAAGTTCTAGCGGGCGCTCGTTCAATAGAGACGCAGTGCTCGGAGGATATTATGTTCAAATAACATGTATTTTCATTGAAAGCAATATTTTGCTGAAATGTAGAAGCTTTTTATACTTGTGCCTGCAAGAATTATGATACCTCCTGTGCGGCCGTTTACGTATATGTATATATAACCTGAAAGATGGCAGTCGTCGGCTTCAGCCCCCACGCACATTATGCGGGGGTGTTCGCAGAAGACGCATTGTCACACTTGATCCAACATCTTGGTCCATTAAGGAGGTGATAGCGCAGCGAACTAGGCAATCGGACTATAATGCTTTATCACTTTCACTTAGCCATAGGAGTTTGACAGTGGGGCTACTATATTGCCCCTGGTGGCTCCGCGCTCACCCGAATTCGGGGCGCGTGTGTGCCTGGCCGGGAAACGTCCATTCGTTTAGGCGGAGGAATCCCAAAGATTCCGCTAGGTCATCAAGTGGTTGACCAGTCTCATGCTATATCATGACAGTCAGTTTTCAGCTTTCTCTACTGAGGTGCTCGCATGGCTGAACCGGGGCACAATCGTAGTAGTTCTCCTGGTGCCGCCTTAGCCGATAGAGCGGAACGTAAGGCAGCAAAACACAGGAGCCGGGCAAAACCAACATTTGACCAAAGACATGATTCGGAGCTGATGCATATAAGGACAAACTCGCGACGCCGGACACTCCCTAAGGTATTCGATCTTTGTGATTTTAAATGGGCTGAAGCGCCCTTTGTAAGAAGCCCCTGGTGTCCAGGTACGTGCATTATTCTGACATGGCCACATGCCAAGACGCCAGCCTCCTTCTTAGTTGCGCTGAGAATCCGGGGGATGTGTATCAACAAGAGACAGTGAAAAACGTTTACGCAGGGTCTTAATCTGAAAAGAATCCTTAGAACGGGTCCCTACTGCACGTCTGCGCCTGTGTCTCCGTTGTGTCGTATCCTGGACGGGTGTAGCACGATGTTCATATGCGCGGAGCCCCTTGTATAAGGGTGTATAACCATCAAACCTTTAACAATTAAATAATTACGCCGGACTCATCCAGCCGTGTCCGTGGTCTTCACAACCTATTAGGCACTCTGGTTGGTGAGGCAGTTTAGTGTGTGGCTGTTAAAGCAGCCGCACAGTCTTCCACGCGCAAGGAGCACTCAATGTTTCCCTTTACTGAAATGATGCCTTGTGGATCGGGCATCTTAAGCGTAAGAGATGCATAGTGCGGTATTGCGTTGAAGCGGGCAAAAGCGTCACGTCCCAGTAGTTCTTGATAGCCACTTTTAAATGGAGCGATGTAGAAGGTTAGCTTTTCTCTACGGAAGTTATCGGGAGAGCCGAATATGACTTCTAGTAGGAGGGAGCCCGAACAACGAGCCCCTCGGCCTGGTGTTACTCCTTTAAAGGAAATATTGCTATGGCTAATTTTTTTTGGGTCTACCCCCATTTTGCGGACCGTTTCTTGATATATCAGGTTCACACTGCTGCCGCCGTCCATCACGACTCGCGTAAAGTGGTATCCGTCAATCGGGTCTAGTACCAAGGCAGCCCAGCCTGCGTGCCGGATACTTCCAGAGTAATCCCGATGGACGAAGGTGATTGGTTTGGACAACCAGTGGCGAAACTCCGTTGTGATAGGCCGCATGGCACGTATCTCTGTGGGCGCCACTTTGTTTCTCCCTTTTGTCACATGTAATACGTTTACTGTTTTGACTTCCTGTGGGAATTTCTCCTGTTCCCCAGTGCTTTGCTTGTGAGGTTCATCTTCGTCTTCACTTGGTGTATCCAGCCCCTTGCGTTCGGCATTGAGTTTGCCGAATTGCTTGAAGACCCAACATTCTCTGTGGGTATGATTTCAGGCTTACCAGGGGTGCTGTGGATTTGACATATCTTGTCCAGGATTTTTTTTAAGCTGGACAGTTCGTCCCTGTTATACTTGAGAGGCAGCTTTTGCTGACCCCGCCGAGAGCTTTTGAATCCGGCGTTAACTGTCGTGCTCTTCGGGCTGGTTTCCTTATTCCAGCGCTGGTCTTTGTTGCGTCGTGGCTTCCCGTTTCCATCCCTGACTTCGGATGTACTTGGGTTGCTGGTGTTGCATCTTGCCAACCAGCTGTCCTCGCCCGTGCAAAAGCGGGTCATGATGCTTGTTAATGCGGCCATTATTCTTGGCTTTTCCTGGCTGAGGTGTCTGGCGAGCCATTCATCTCGAACGCTGTGTTTAAAAGCTGCTAGGGCTTCGGTGTCCGGACAGTCGACTATTTGGTTCTTTTTAGTAAGGAACCTGTTCTAGAGTTTTCGGACTGACTCTCCGGGCTGTTGAGTTATATGACTTAAATCATCTGCATCCGGTGTCGGACATAGGTCCCTTGAAAATTTGCCCGAAAGGTGTCCTCGAGCTCTTTCCAACTTCCAATAGTGTTTTCGGGGAGGCTTTTGAGCCAATGCCTGGCTGCCCCTTTGAGCTTGAGGGGTAGGTATTTGATGGCGTGGAGATCATCTCCTCGAGCCATGTGGATGTGGAGGATGTAGTCCTCAATCCAGACCCCAGGGTCTGTTGTTCCGTCGTATGCCTCTATGTTTACGAGTTTGAATCCCGCTGGAAATTCAGGGTCCAGCACCTCATCAGTGAAACATAGGGGGTGTGCGGCACCCCTGTATTTGGGTGTGCCGTGGTGTTCGGATATTTGTTGTGTTGCATTGCTTGCAAGAGCGTGCTTTCTTGGCCCGTAGATAGATCTGGTTGGGCCATCTCTTTGATGCGAGTCCTCGTGTGGATCATGTGCTGGCTTGTGTGCGGCACCGTGTGCCGCTACGTGAGGTTGTCTATCCGACCGGATGGCTGCTTTGTTTTTTGATTGGGGGGGGGGGGCTCTAAGGCCTCCTCATCAAATTCGGGCAGTAGCTTTCACTTCGGGTAGCTCTTTGTGTGGCGACTGCCGCCATATTTGTCTGCGGTGTTGAGTACCTTGCTCCATCTGATTCTGAGTGCATCTTCCGTGGTCTTCAGCTTCCGCTTCTGCTTTTTCAGGCTACGCGCAGTGGCGACGAGCCTTTTATGGAGGTTGTTCTGCTCCAGGAACTTGTCCGGCGTGAGGTCATCCGGACTGTTATCTTCGCTGTGGACGGGTTGTTTGGTTTGATTATCCAAATTTCCTTGTTCGGACGGTTGCTCGATGCCATGTTCGTCGTCCGCTGGCTCGCCCTGCTCTGTGGCTGGGTCTGTATGACCGCTGTTTCTGTCGAGGTGGGGTTTGGAGCGGCGTTGCGCCGCCGCTTTGACTGCTTTTCGAGGGAACGATCCTTCGCTGCGTCCTCCCATTCCTCGTCCTCGATTCCTTTGGGTGTGTCCACCATATATACATCGTGAGATGAGGTGGCTGTCCAGTGCCCTGTAGGCGCTGGGCCTATTCGTCTCCTACATCGTCGTCCATACCGTCGATGTCTTCAGAGTCGAAGTCGAGCATGTCAGTCAAATCATCGACAGTGGCTATGAAGTGGGTGGTGGGTGGGCGTCGAATTTCTTCGTCGTCCGCATCCCAATCCTGCCGGTCATAATCCGGCCAGGACTCTCTTGATAAGGAGAGAGACCTTAGTGAGTTCAGTATGTCGCCGAAGGGCGAGTGCTGAAAGATATCCGCGGCAGTGAACTCCATGATCGGCGCCCAATCGGATTCGATTGGCAGATGCGCGGATGGTTCAGAGTCCGGAGGAGAGTCCGGCAGTGTGGAGTCATGGGCCTCGCAAAGGATAAGGTTTGTGTTCGGCTCGATCGCTGTCTAGGCTGCGGCCTTCATGGCGGGGTTCAACCACCCGTCCCTGGATGGCGCAGTTGGCTCCGAATTGAAGGTCGGAGCGATTGCAGGTGCGATCTCCTGAACATTGTCCGGCGGCAGAGCTAAATCATGCCCATCGTGACAGCGCAGCACACTTAGCAAGGGCTCGAATCCGTTGAAGATTAAGTCTCCGCGGATGTCGGCCGTGTAGTTTAAACTTCCAAACCTGACCTGATGGCCAGGGGCGCAGCTTTCAATCTGCTCCAGATGGCCAAGCGAATTGGCCCGCAGTGCAAAGCCGACGAATACGAAGATCTGTCCGGGGAGAAAAGTCTCACCCTGGACCGCATCGCTAACGATGATCGAAGGAGCCATCAAGCCTGATGATGACGACACAGAGGAACTCTCAATGAAAGCACCAATGTTTTTACCCAGGTTCGGGCCCTCTCGATGGAGGTAAAACTCTACTCCTGCTTGATTAATATTGATGATATGGGTAGTACAAGAGTAGATCTACCACGAGATCAGAGAGGCTAAACCCTAGAAGCTAGCCTATGGTATGATTGTTGTGATTGTGTCCTACGGACTAAACCCTCCGATTTATATAGACACCGGAGGGGGCTAGGGTTACACAGAGTCGGTTATAAGGAAGGAGATCTACATATACGTATTCCCAAGCTTGCCTTCCACGCCAAGGAGAGTCCCATCTGGACACGGGACGAAGTCTTCAATCTTGTATCTTCATAGTCCAACAGTCCGGCCAAAGGTTATAGTCCGGCTGTCCGGATACCCCCTAATCCAGGACTCCCTCAGTGGTAGATGAGCATTCTACTTGTTTCTAGGGGAGGTGGGAGGGGTAGATGCGGCCGCAGAAGCAGATTCGGCGAGGTGGATGCCGCTGGTAGTGAATGGGCTCTAGTATGCCGGTGGATGAGCAGTCTAGGGTTTCGAGAGGGGATGGGTAGAAAGGCCGATGAAGTACGGACTGCGTGATGTAAGATGCTCTGGTGCTGTGGAGTTAGTCATTTTTGCAGGAGGGGGAAAGGAAATGGGGGTGCCGTGTGGTGGGCGGAACCGGAAGTTACCAAAGCATCCTTGACCAATTATGTAAATGAGGGTGGTATTTGTAACTGTTGTTCATCGTGCACCAAGGACAAAAGGGGAATTTCGCATGCTAAAGACTAGGTGGCAGAAATTTTAGAAGGAGGCGGATATTTTGCCACCTGCGGGATCGTTCGTATCCAGTTTCAACTAATTTTGGACAGTGGTAGCAGGAAGGTCATGCGAGACTATGTACACGGGGCACGCGTCAGCAGTTAATAACTGGTGTGAAGTCCACCCCAGAAAAAAAGACAATAACTTGGGATGATGCATGATACGTCTCCAATGTATCTATAATTTATGAAGTATTCATGCTAATATATTATCTGTTTTGGATGTTTATGGGCTTTACTAAACACTTTTATATTATTTTTGGGACTAACCTATTAACCCAGAGCCCAGTGCCAGTTTTTGTTTTTCCCTTGTTTCACTGTTTCGCCGAAAAGGAATATCAAACGGAGTCCAAACGGAATGAAACCTTCGGGAGAGTTATTTTTGGAAGGGAAGCAATCCAGAAGACTTGGGGTGTACGTAAGGGAAGCAACGAGGAAGGCACGAGGCAGGGGGCGCCCCCACCCCCCTAGGTGCGCCCTCCACCCTCGTGGGCCTCTCGTGGCTCCCCTGATGGATTTCTTCCCCCTATATTTACCAATATACCCTAAAACCATTGGGGAGCATAATAGATCAGGAGTTCCACCGCCAGAAGCCTCCATAGCCACCGAAAACCAATCTAGACCTGTTACGGCACCCTGCTGGAGGGGGAATCCCTCTCCGGTGGCCATATTCATCATCCCGGCGCTCTCCATGACGAGGAGGGAGTAGTTCTCCCTCGGGGCTGAGGGTATGTACCAGTAGCTATGTGTTTGATCTCTCTCTCTCTCGTGTTCTTGAGGTGGTACAATCTTGATGTATCACAAGCTTTGCTATTATAGTTGGATCTTATGATGTTTCTCCCCATCTACTCTCTTGTAATGGATTGAGTTTTCCCTTTGAAGTTATCTTATCGAAATGAGTCTTTAAGGATTTGAGAACACTTGATGTATGTCTTGTTGTGCTTATCTGTGGTCACAATGGGATATTCACGTGATTCACTCGATGTATGTTTTGGTGATCAACTTGCGGGTTCCGCCCATGAACCTATGCATAGGGGTCGGCACACGTTTTCGTCTTGACTCTCCGGTAGAAACTTTGGGGCACTCTTTGAAGTTCTTTGTGTTGGTTGAATAGATGAATCTGAGATTGTGTGATGCATATCATATAATCATACCCACGGATACTTGAGGTGACATTGGAGTATCTAGGTGACATTAGGGTTTTGGTTGATTTGTGTCTTAAGGTGTTATTCTAGTACGAACTCTATGATAGATTGAATGGAATGAATAGCTTCATGTTATTTTATTACGAACTCTTGAATAGATCGATCAGAAAGGATAACTTTGAGGTGGTTTCGTACCCTACCATAATCTCTTCGTTTCTTCTCCGCTATTAGTGACTTTGGAGTGACTCTTTGTTGCATGTTGAGGGAAAGTTATATGATCCAAGTATGTTATTATTGTTGAGAAAACTTGCACTCATGAAAGTATGAACCCTAGGCCTTGTTTCAACGCACTGCAATAGCGTTTGTGCTCACTTTTATCATTAGTTACCTTGCTGTTTTTATATTTTCAGATTACAAAAACCTTTATCTACCATCCATATACCACTTGTATCACCATCTCTTCGCCGAACTAGTGCACCTATACAATTTACCATTGTATTGGGTGTGTTGGGGACACAAGAGACTCTTTGTTATTTGGTTGCAGGGTTGCTTGAGAGAGACCATCTTCATCCTGCGCCTCCTACGGATTGATAAACCTTAGGTCATCCAGTTGAGGGAAATTTGCTACTGTCCTACAAACCTCTGCACTTGGAGGCCCAACAACGTCTACAAGAAGAAGGTTGTGTAGTATAAATCAAGCTCTTTTCTGGCGCCGCTGCCGGGGAGGTTTGCGCTTGAAGGTATATCTTTAGATCTTGTAATCGAATCTTTTTGTTTCTTGTTTTAGCACTAGTTTAGTTTATAAAAGAAAACTACAAAAAAATATGGAATTGAGTTTGCCTCATACGCTTCATCTTTTTAATATCTTTCGTAAGTATGATGGAAAGGAAAATAGTGCCAAAGTGTTAGAAGAAGAATGCATTAAAATGTTTGGCAGTAAATATTTGAATGATGAGCATGATTCAATGTTGTTAGTATGAATTCCTTGAATATCCATGATACTAATGATATGCAAAGCCACAAGCTTGGGGAAGCTATGTTTGATGAAGATGATATTTTTTGTCCCCCAAGTTTTGATGAGCAAATTTATTATGATGAAAGCATGCCTCCTATTTATGATGATTATATTGATGAAAGTGGATTTGGAGAGGTCATGAGTTTATTTTGTGATGAATCCACTATTCCGGAAGAGGTTCCAATTGATTATGAGAACAAAGTTGCTATCTATGATGATTATTGTGATGACTTGTATGCTATAAATAATAATGATATCCATGAAACTTGTCATCATGATTTTAGTTTTCAATTGGATTATGCCTCACATGATAGTTATTTTGTTGAGTTTGCTCCCACTACTATTCATGAGAAGAATATTGCTTGTGTGAAGAGTAATAAAATTTCTATGCTTGTAGATCATGAAAATAGTGATTTATGTGATAGTTATATTGTTGAATTCATTCATGATTCTACTGAAATTATTATGAGGGAGGAGTATATGCTTGTAGTAATTACAATAATATCAAGTTTCCTCTCTATGTACTTAAAGTTTTGAAGTTATGCTTGTTTTACCTTCCTATGCTAGTTGATTATTGTTCCTATAAGTTGTTCGCTCACAAAATCCATATGCATAGGAAGTGGGTTAGACTTAAATGTGCTAGTCATATTCTTCATGATGCTCTCTTTATGTTACAATTCTTATCTTTTATGTGAGCATCGTTGAAATGATCATGCCTAGCTAGGGGCGTTAAACGATAGCGCTTGTTGGGAGGCAACCCACCTTTATTTTTGTTCCTTGATTTTTGCTCCTTTTTATTAATAAATAATTTATCTATCCTCTGTTATGATTGAGTTTTTATGTTTAGTTAGTGTTTGTGCCAAGTAGAACCGTTGGGAAGACTTGGGGAAAGTCTTGTTGATCTTGCTGTAAAAAACAGAAACTTTAGCGCTCACGAGAATTGCTGCCATTTTTTATTGCAGAGTGCTATTTATCTAATTATTTTTGAAGATGATTAATATATAAATTCCTCACGTACAGAAATTTATTTTATAATTTTTGGGGTTCCAGAAGTTTGCGTTAGTTACAGATTACTACAGACTGTTCTGTTTTTGACAGATTCTGTTTTCAGTGTGTTGTTTGCTTATTTTAATGAATCTATGGCTAGTAAAGAGTTTATAAACCATAGAGAAGTTGGAATACAGTAGGTTTAACACCAATATAAATAAATAATGAGTTCATTACAGTACCTTGAAGTGGTGTTTTGTTTTCTTTCGCTAACAGAGCTTACGAGTTTTCTGTTAAGTTTTGTGTTGTGAAGTTTTTAAGTTTTGGGAAAAGATTCAATGGATTATGGAATAAGGAGTGGCAAGAGCCTAAGCTTGGGGATGCCCAAGGCACCCCAAGGAAATATTCAAGGACAACCAAAAGCCTAAGCTTGGGGATGCCCCGGAAGGCATCCCCTCTTTCGTCTTTGTTCATCGGTAACTTTACTTGGAGCTATATTTTTATTCACCACATGATATTTGTTTTGCTTGGAGCGTAAATTTATTTTGTTAAGAGTTGCTTTATGTTATTTAGAACAATGTTTTGCATCTTTTATTTCAATAAAAGTGGCATTGATAGCCTTTACTATGCCTATTTTACAAGTCCACATGTTGCTGTTTGAAAACAGAAAGTTTACCGCTGTTGCAAAAATTTCCTAGAAAAGTCAGAATGTGATAAAATGTTTAAAAAATTTGCATAACAAGCTCTGATAAATTTACTATAGTGGGAATTTTCTTTCATAATTTTTGGAGGTAGGGAAGTATGGATCTTGCTGCACTCTTTACAGACTGTCATGTTTAGGCAGATTGCTGTTAATGTTTGCATATGTTTGCTTCTTTAATGATTCTATTTGAGGATAGGACTTTTAAATATGCAGAGGAATTTACTATGCAATGTTGAATAATAATTTTAGTGATTTTCTACAGTAGAGCATGATAAGGTTTTTGCATTGGTTTATACTAACTTATCTCACGAGTCTTTGTTGAGTTTTGTGTGGATGAAGCTTTTGAGATTTAGGGAGACCGTGATATGAGAGGAATTAAGGAGACACAAAATCTCAAGCTTGGGGATGCCCAAGGCATCCGAAGATAATATTTCAAGAAGTCTCAAGCGTCTAAGCTTGGGGATGCCCCGGTTGGCATCCCACCTTTCTTCTTCAACAACTACCGGTTAGTTTCGGTTGATCCTAAGTTTTTGCTTCTTCACATGATGTTTGCTATTCTTAGAATGTCATTTTAATTTGTTTTGATTGCTGTTTGAATAAAATATCAAGATCTGAAATTCTTAAATGAGAGAGAGAGTCTTCACATAGCTACATAATTATTTAACTACTCATTGATCTTCACTTATATCTTTTTGGAGTAGTTTGTCATTTACTCGTGTGCCTCACTTATATCCTATGAGTAAATGGTTGAATGATTTGAATGTCATAAATCTTAAATTATATTTGTTTCATATGCTTATCCCATGGGGAGTAATGACTTTATATATAAGAAGTAGAGGTGGTAAATTTATTGAAGGTTAACAAACATTGTATTGGTCACTTGAACAATTCATGAAAGAATATTGAAGGAAGAGAGATTTCACATATAAATATACTATCTTGGACATCTTTTGTAATTCTGAGCACTCATTAAAATATGACTTGCTAAAAGGTTGATGTTGGACAAGGATGACAACGTAATGGGTTATGTTTTCTTATATTCAAAATAAAGTATATTGTCATGGATCGCCCAACACGTTGAGCTTGCCTTTCCCCCTCATGCTAGCCAAATTCTTTGCACCAAGTAGAAATACTACTTGTGCTTCCAAACATCCCTTAAACCAGTATTGCCATGAGAGTCCACCATACCTACCTATGGATTGAGTAAGATCCTTCAAGTAAGTTGTCATCGGTGCATGCAATAAAAATTGCTCTCTAAATATGTATGATCTTTTAGTGTGGAGAAAATAAGCTTTATACGATCTTGTGATATGGAAGCAATAAAAGCGACGGACTGCATAATAAAGGTCCCTATCACAAGTGGCAATATAAAAGTGACGTTCCCTCGCATTAAGATTTTGTGCATCCAACTATAAAAGCGCATGGAAACCTTTGCTTCCCTCTGCGAAGGGCCTATCTTTTATTATTGTCTTTTACCTTATGCAAGAGTCATGGTGATCTTCACCTTTCCTTTTTTTTCATTTTATCCTTTGGCAAGAACCTCGTGTTGGAAATATTCTAATATATATATATATATCCAATTGGATGTAAGGCGTCATGAACTATTATTGTTGACATTACCCTTGAGGTAAAAGGTTGGGAGGCGAATCTATAAGCCCCTATCTTTCTCTGTGTCTGATTAAAACTTTGAACCCATAAATATCGCGTGAGTGTTAGCAATTGTGAAGGACTAAATGATAGTTGAGTATGATGAGTTTGCTAAATCAAAGCTCTTACATGGACTCTTCCTGAATATAAGATGAATTGTAATTGTTTGATGACTAATAACACGGTTTGTTAGTTTTCAAGAAAGTTTATGATCTATACTTTAACATGTGAATAGCTTGTTACTTGATCATGAGAAGCTTTATGAGATGAGCTACTGTTATGATATATAATGATGCTAGAAAAGGTGATTGAAATTATCATTGATCAAACTTGTGCACCTGCTAGCATTCACACTTCATAAATTATTTCTTTTATCATTTACCTACTCGAGGACGAGCAGGAATTAAGCTTGGGGATGCTGATATGTCTCCAATGTATATATAATTTATGAAGTATTCATGCTATTATATTATCTGTTTTGGATGTTTATGGGCTTTACTAAACACTTTTATATTATTTTTGGGACTAACCTATTAACCCAGAGCCCAGTGCCAGTTTTTGTTTTTCCCTTGTTTCAGTGTTTCGCAGAAAAGGAATATCAAATGGAGTCCAAACGGAACGAAACCTTCGGGAGAGTTATTTTTGGAACGGAAGCAATCCAGAAGACTTGGGGTGTACGTAAGGGAAGCAACGAGGAAGGCACGAGGCAGGGGGCGCGCCCACCCCCTGGGCGCACCCTCCACCCTCATGGGCTCCTCGTGGCTCCCCTAACGTATTTCTTCCCCCTATATATACCAATATACCCTAAAACCATCGGGGAGCAGAATAGATCAGGAGTTCCGCTGCCAGAAGCCTCCATAGCCACCGAAAACCAATCTAGACCTGTTTCGGCACCCTGCTGGAGGGAGAATCCCTCTCCGGTGGCCATATTCATCATCCCGGCGCTCTCCCTGACGAGGAGGGAATAGTTCTCCCTCGGGGCTGAGGGTATGTACCAGTAGCTATGTGTTTGATCTCTCTCTCTCTCTCATGTTCTTGAGGTGGTACAATCTTGATGTATCACAAGCTTTGCTATTATAGTTGGATCTTATGATGTTTCTCCCCATCTACTCTCTTGTAATGGATTGAGTTTTCCCTTTGAAGTTATCTTATCGAAATGAGTCTTTAAGGATTTGAGAACACTTGATGTATGTCTTGCTGTGCTTATCTGTGGTCACAATGGGATATTCACGTGATTCACTCGATGTATGTTTTGGTGATCAACTTGCGGGTTCCGCCCATGAACCTATGCATAGGGGTTGGCACACGTTTTCGTCTTGACTCTCCGGTAGAAACTTTGGGGCACTCTTTGGAGTTCTTTGTGTTGGTTGAATAGATGAATCTGAGATTGTGTGATGCATATCGTATAATCATACCACCGGATACTTGAGGTGACATTGGAGTATCTAAGTGACATTAGGGTTTTGATTTGTGCCTTAAGGTGTTATTCTAGTACGAACTCTATGATAGATTGAACGGAATGAATAGCTTCATGTTATTTTATTACGGACTCTTGAATAGATCGATGAGAAAGGATAACTTTGAGGTGGTTTCGTACCCTACCATAATCTCTTCGTTTCTTCTCCGCTTTTAGTGACTTTGGAGTGACTCTTTGTTGCATGTTGAGGGAAAGTTATATGATCCAAGTATGTTATTATTGTTGAGAGAACTTGCACTCGTGAAAGTATGAACCCTAGGCCTTGTTTCAACGCACTGCAATACCGTTTGTGCTCACTTTTATCATTAGTTACCTTGCTGTTTTTATATTTTCAGATTACAAAAACCTTTATCTACCATCCATATACCACTTGTATCACCATCTCTTCGCCGAACTAGTGCACCTATACAATTTACCATTGTATTGGGTATGTTGGGGACACAAGAGACTCTTTGTTATTTGGTTGCAGGGTTGCTTGAGAGAGACCATCTTCATCCTACACCTCCTACTGATTGATAAACCTTAGGTCATCCACTTGAGGGAAATTTGCTACTGTCCTACAAACCTCTGCACTTGGAGGCCCAACAACGTCTACAAGAAGAAGGTTGTGTAGTAGACATCAATGCACCGACAACTTGGACGTTCACACGGGCGTGGCCAATCGTACGGGTGTAGAGGCGCGTTCACAAAAAAGGGATCAAACGCTCATCCTATGTATTTCTCCTGTAAATAGATAATTTAGTGCCATTGGCTATTTACTTTAAACATAATGCATTGACGTGTTATTGTAGAGGCGCACAAAAAGAAATGGATATTGTAGTCCCACAAAAGAAATGGATATTGTAGAGGCGCACAAAAATAAATGGATGTTGAATTCATATATGAATATTACATATATTACTTCATAATAGAACCTTAAATCATCCAAGACTAATGAATTTGAATCCAAGACTAACAATGGTGCATGCACATGATAGCTACATTGGTAGTTTGAAGAAACATCACTGTAACTTTGGCATGCACAATTGAAAAGATTATTTAGAAAAAAAAATGTGATATGTGAGTGTCCAATCTTTATAGCGTTGAATCGATATTGTATCTTTTGCCATAATACGAAGTATATATTGACTTATGTTCAAGCGATGCACGTCCAAGATTTCTAGATAGTGATATGTGAATGAACTGTGCAATCTCTCTCACACGCATACATATCTCACTTCTTCATGGGCATCGGAATCACACAGACGCACTTCATGTATTTCTCTCCCTCCGTCAAGGTTAGAATTCGTCTTTCTACCCCGTCCTACAAGTCTCTCACACAGAAACACACACGCTCTCTCTGTCGAACATGCCCACCCCTTTAATTCTGCCCACCCACCGCCACTAATGTCTCAAACTATAATTATGTTTCTCACTCATATGCCTAAGGTTAACTCGAGTTCAGGAACCATATAAATACATACAATGGGATTCCAGCATAGCACCTTTTGTTTTGAGATTTTGCTCTCTCTCTCTCTCACGCACAAACACACACACACACACGCGTGCGCATATACATTGTTTCTCTCTTCATTTTTCCTGACACTTGCATCACACCATTTGTTTATCTCCGTGATGCTTTAAGTATGCCTAGCACACATGCTATCTACATATCCCTTAATATAGATACATGTCACATAAACTCCTTCTCCTTATATCTAAGTGTCACTGCCCCCCCCCCCCACACCCACACACACACACTTCCTGACACCGAAGGAGCAGGGTGACACCTCGATCTTGATACTATCTATCTACTGGCTTCTCTCTCAAACACACACACACACATGTACACTACCCGACACCAAGGAGTAGGGTGCCACCTCGATCTTGATAGTAATCTATCTACTGGCTTCTCTCTCAAACACACACGCATACACACACACTCGCTAGTTGTGCCTCCGTGCCTACCACACGCACACTCTCGATACGTCTTTCTCTCCCTCCCCCCTCCCCACCCCCCGAACAATGACAATAGAAGGGTGACAACTCCATCTTGATCTTAATCTATCAACCGTTTCTCTCTCACACACACACACATGCTAGTTGTGTCTTTGTGCCTCGCTCAAAGACACCCAATACATCTTTCTCTCCGTAGCCCCCTCTATATGTAGACTTCTCGCACACGCACAACTGTAGTGACGATGACACTGAACTCAGTGTGCCTTGTTTTTACCGGCTTCATCTGATAGTTTCCACCATGTATTCTGTTAATTAACAAGGCAACCTTTTCATTGTTACTACTAGTCAATCTGAAATCATTCAGGGCAAACATAAAATATATCACTTCAACCCAATTATCGCAGTAACTATTAAAATAAACTAGCTAGATGCCCATGCGTTGCACGGAACATCAAGATGCATTTGTATGAGTAGTTTATCTTGTGAGAGAAAAGGATGAACGAGGGAAGGGCTTATTCACAAATGTGGAGAGGGGTGTGGGTATGTTTTTGCAAAATTGCCATAGTTTCCTTCCTATCTGTTAGATATAAATCCGATGGCCTATATTTTAGGATGGAACGCACACCATCATCACCAATTCTGTTTTCTACTCCCTCCGTTCCGAAATATTTGTCTTTTTAGAGATTTCAACAAGTGACTACATACGAAGCAAAATGAGTGAATCTACACTCTAAAATATGTCTACATACACATCCGTATGTGGTAGTCCATTTCAAATCTGAAAAAGACAAATATTTAGGAACGGATGGAGTAGAAGAGTAGACATAGAGATATATCTCCAGCATGGTCCACAGCAAAAATGTGCTGGATTGGTTAGCGCCGAATGCTCGGAACGCGATGACCTGAGTTCGAATTCTGTCTTTAACTTTAGATTTTTATATTATATATTATTTATATTTAATATATACTTCTTTCGCTAGTGTACTGATAGTGGAACCCACAGAGTACTTAGAATACAAGATTAAGGATGGATTTGTTTCTTTTTTACGTTCTGTACGAAGCTGTAGCCACCCTGCAAGTCACGTGTGCACTGTACATGCAATTAACTTTTACAGAGGGAGAATCATACATGCAATTAACTCAAATGGATTGGATGTGACTCTATTATTTTTAGCATAAGAGCATCTCCAACGGTAGCTGGCAAATTTCCTCCCGCTTCCTTCCGCGGAGGACGACATCAAACGCTGGCGGCATACATTTTCACAACTCTAACCAACCGGAGTAAATTCGTGCAAACATGGACTGATTTCATATAAGCATGAAGGATTTCGTATAAAAAAGGCGGATCTTCATATAAACATGATGGATTTCATTACATTTACATGAACTAATCAGTGCTAATCCGGCTCTCGTGGTATAATTAATACTACCTAATCTAAATGGCCGCCCGTGGATCCATTTGTCTTCCTCATGTCCAGCAAACACTTATGGGGTCGACGAAGGTCCTCGGAGTCGTCGCCTCGGCGATGGCCTTCATGGGACCAAAGTGGCGGCGGCCGCCCGTGTTCTACTTATCCTCGATGATGGCGGTGGACACGGAGAAGCTGGCCACCGACTCGTCCCTCTCCATGTACCCGACTTCTGTCTCTGCCTGCATGGCGCTGCCACAGGCACGGGAGGCACGGCCACCGTAGACACTGGTGGCGCAGAATGACGCGGCAGTGACGACGCCCGTGCCGCCATGCCGCCGTGGAGCAAGTCGCCACTCCTCATTGAGCTGAATTGGAGTGGCGAGTTGCTGAACCATGCGCCGGCTTGAGACGGCAACTGGCTCCGTTGGGCCAAGCAAGGTTGGTGAAGCACCGAGCAGCCTCGCTCATATCCGGAGGGCTCAGCGAGCCACCCAGCTGGGTAGTATGCCGGAGAACGGCTCCTCGGAAGCCATCGGAAGAGTGGAGAAAATAGTGAATGAGGAGATGGGGCAGCGGCAGAGGGGTGCGATTCTTACCTGCTGTCTATCCGGCCTCGTTTAAATAGAGGGTGGACGGTAGGAGCTTGGCCGGCGTTTGGCCTCGTTTAAACTAAGGGCGGACGGGAGGAGCTCGGCTGGCGTTGCATTTAATTCCGGCCCGCTCATGAACGGACTTGTGGCCAGAGTAGGTTTCTTGGTTTGCATGTGGGTTTAACAAGGGCATTTGATGGAGGCGAGGAGGCGTGTTCAGCCAGGCATGCAGCGGGCGGCGCAGTACGATTCGAGTTGATAGTCGGCAGCGTAGTTCCTGATATGGCTTTAATGCAGACGAGGGAGAGGGAAGCGGTTCCCGAAATGTTGAACGGCCAATGATGCATCCTCCTCCAATTAGCATCGTGAATGCATGAGGGAAGTAATGGGAGGAGGACCAGGAAAAGAGGCGGCACGATGTGAATGCAACACAGTTTGCACTCATATAAAGGCGCCCCTCCATTCCAATGCATCTACCACATCATACAAACCTAAGAATTTTCCTAAGCACCTACACTAAGCACAAAAGCGCTCCCTCCAGACCCATGGCGGTGATGCGCGTGAGCGGCCAGTGGCTGTGCCAAATGGTCCATGGCGCCGGCCTACGGCATGGCATCGATGATCGTCTCCAGACGATGTTGGCGATCGGCTGGTGGATGGCCGCGATCGATGCCAGCTACGACTCTCAGTTGGACCAGATGATCGTTGCCACCACCAACAAGTTCACCATCATCAAGAAGCTCACAGACGACATTGTTGTACTCCTCCAGCCCGTGCTCCTGGGCTCCTCATTGCCTTCCACCCTAATCGGCCTCCATGGCTGGAACCTCTTTCAAGCGCTGGTGGCCCTATGACTGCCCGCCGACACCACGAAGAATGTCCACCTGGAGGTCGCGCTCGCCATGAGGCGCCTCGCCCTGCAAGAATTCATCGACCCACACATCCACATGTACGATCAAGTCATGTACATAGGTATCTACGAGGCTAGTGAGGACGCTACGACGTTGGCCTTCCTCAACCGGTTGGAAGCCTTGGATGCCTTTGCTGAGAAGCACCTTGACCTAGCCACAAAAGTCGCGGCTGCTCCGCCGGCCGGTGGCCCGGCGCATCGAGTTGAGGAGGAGGAGGTCGTATGTTGATGGATGCATCTTTCTTCTTGCCTCCTGTAACCACCACTATGATCGAATCATTGTGGCGTTAATTCGTATTGTGCTATTGCATTCTCTTTCCAGTCAATATAGACATGTGCGATCCTATTGCTTAATTATATGCATCACTGTAACTAGTACTACATCCGTCAATTTATAAGTTGTGCTTACCTTTTCCATCAACTTCGTGCAACGCACGGGCATCTTGCTAGAAACACTAGAACATGTCGGACCGCATGTGACCAAACCGACAATGCGCCAACCTAGTTACTACTCCCTCCTTTACGGTTTATAAGGCTTATTTCAACTTTTTTGTTTTTCCAATTTAGAGGGCTCATCTCCATCTCATTTTTAGTTTACAATGTGCATTAAATCTTTGCATGCAAGAATTAAGTAGTGGCCAAGCATGAATGCACTGTAATTAATCCAAATTAATGCATGAGTTTAATTGGGGTAGTCTTGTAAAGTACGAGATACATTCATCCACTCACAAAATGCCTTGGTTGATGAGATTTGAGATTTGAGCCTTATAAACCGGAAAGGAGGGAGTACCCTACTTATCTGGTGGAAAAAGCCCCGCCCTAGCATTTCCAATCGTTATTTCTATCTATCGATCGTGCCAAGGAGCAAAACCAAATGTTACAATTTATACATGTTTCTCTCTACTCCTACTCTAAAAGACTCAGTTGGTGATGGTGGTGTGTCTGCCATCCATCGTTTCTGACCATTAGATCTGCATCTAATGGCTGTGAGGTAAGTTGTGGCATTTTTGCAACAATAGCCCACTTCTCTGCTCCAATTTGCAGAAAACCCCTTATTATCTTGAAAGCAACCACATCCCTCCCTCACCTCATCAAAACAGCTTGAGAAATATATTTTGAGTGAAAAGTAATATATTTTTAGTGGTATATATGTATATAAAACAAGAGTGTTTTCTTTCAAGTTTGTGAACAAGTACTACTATTCTACTAGTACATTGGATCCGTTGCAATGCATGGGCGCATTGCTAGTAAAAGGAAAAGGCCTGCCGCATTCGCGTCACACCCCCACATGCCCGGGAATCGGGAGTACTCCACGGCCCGTCCGGCATACCACATAGCTAGGGAAGACGTGTTGCCTAGCATTTTCACTTTCATGTGGGACCGCAGTTGAGAAAATCAACTATTGGCAAACCGCACCCCACCCGCCGCATTGAAAAATAGAAACGAGGAGGGGGAGATCTAGCTGTAGCACGGAAGCCAAGAAATTTGGTGTCGGATGGCGCTCGGTGATAGAGTAGGAGCACTCCGTACTAATACTCCTACTAGTACGAAGTTTGTACTACAACTAGCACTACCACTATACAACTACTAGGTACATGCACGGCACAACATCGTAGGAACAAAAAACGGGGCGATCTTGTTTTGGGTTATTTATCTTTCTTTCAGTCAACGTAGTACTCCACTAAATATGATGTGGGGGGTACCCATGAAGCTTATGTGGCTTGGTTGCATCACTAGGAAAGGCAAGAGAAAAATAAATAGATAATGTTTTTAGAGTGCACTTCACTAAATAGATATACTTTGGATCCATTGCAACGCACGGGCCGGCACATTGGTAGTACTAAGAAAAAAATTCCGGGTTTGGCACGAGTTCGTACCGCGGGAGCACCACAAGGCCTGCCGCAGGAGTTACATTTACCTCTCGAGGCCCACGAGACTGAGCTTCAGTGGCTTAGTGCACCGGCCTATGAGTCAATGACATGAGGACCTTAAATGCGGCTGGCCCATATGTCATTCTCATGGTGGTGGCATGGTTTGCGACTCACTCGTTTGAGATGAACCGGTCGGTGGTGGCATGGCCGTGGCGAGGGTGCCACAGCTGGGCGTCGGGGTGTTACGAGGCGTAGATGGCCACACCGACGGGTACTACATGTAGTACAGAAGTATTCCAGCTGAGGAGTGATGTCCGGGATGAAATGTTTCATAGCCGCTGGAAGAAAATTCGATGGTGCGGGAGTACGGATCGGAACATGGGAGCGGAGCAGGCAAACTGTGTCCAATCGGGTGTGGCTGTGGTAGAAACTTATGGTCGTCGCAGTTCAGCTGGCCCGCATGTCATGCACACAAAGGCAGAGGAGCGGTGGGGCCGAGAGGGATGAGGCGCACATCGGGGGACGTCGTGCCGTGGGTTGGAGCGGCGTTGTGGGAATCGCATGTGGCAGTGGTAGAGATGTGATGGTCACCGTGGTTCAACTTCCATGGACAAGCTGTCATGTCTGCTGACACATGCATAGCATACCGCTCACTGCAAGGAGCAGTAGTAGAGAAAACTTGTTCCAAAGGTACCATTTTCCGATAAAATTCTAGAGATATCATTAGTTTCTACACATGGGATTACTCCTGCAAGGGTCAATCACAATAGGTGTTTTGTAAAAAAATGCATCTTGATGTTCCCTGCAATGCACACACATGTTGCTAGTTATAGAAGAAGCCCACACGGGCATCCTGCCGTAGGGTGTGCCAGTGACCCAAACTCAATTTTTTCAAATGCTTAGGTGCACCGGATGTCATGCCATGCTACAAAATGTAAAAAAATAGCTCCAATTTTTCAAAACCCGTTATCTTCAAACCAGCCACACCCTTCCCTCACCTCATCAAAACAGCCTGAGGAATATATTTTGAGTGAAGCATGATTTGTTTTTATTGATATATGTATATCAAAACTAGAGTGTTTATATTTCAAGCTCGTGAACAAGTATTATTTTACTACTTTGGATCCATTGCAACGCACGGGCCGGCACATTGGTAGTAGTAGTCTTTATCTCTACTCTTATAAAAACAGAGTTGTTGATGATGGTGTGCCTGCCATCCTGCAATATAGGATGTTCGATTTATATTTGACGGATAGGAAGGAAACTATGGCAATTTTGCAAAAAGATACCCACACCCCTCTCCACATTTGCAAATAAGGCCTTCCCTCATTCATCCTTTTCCCCCACAAGATAAACTACTCATACAAATGCATCTTGATGTTTCGTGCAACGCACGGGCATCTTGCTAGTCTACTACTCTTATAAAAAACAGAGCTAGTGATGATGGTGTGCCTGACATCCTGCAATATAGTCTGTCCGATTTATATGTGACGGATAGGAAGAAAACTATGGCCATTTTGCAAAAAGATACCCACACCCCTCTCCACATTTTCAAATAAGGCCTTCCCTCGTTCATTCTTTTCTCTCACAAGATAAACTACTCATCTCTACTCTTATAAAAAAATAGAGTTGTTGATGATGGTGTGACTGCCATCCTGCAATATAGGTCGTCTGATTTATATCTGACGGATAGGAAGGAAACTATGGCAATTTTGCAAAAAGATACCCACACCCATCTCCATATTTGCAAATAAGGCCTTCCCTCATTCATCCTTTTCTCCCACAAGATAAACTACTCATACAAATGCATCTTGATGTTCCGTGCAACACACAGGCATATTGCTAGTCTACTACTATTATAAAAAATAGAGCTGGTGATGATGGTGTGCCTACCATCCTGCAATATACTCTGTCCAATTTATATCTGACGGATAGGAAGAAAACTGTGGAAATTTTGCAAAAAGATACTCACACCCCTCTCCACATTTGCAAATAAGGCCTTCCCTCGTTCATCCTTTTCTCTCACAAGATAAACTACTCATACAAATGCATCTTGATGTTACATGCAACACACGAGGATGTTTCCTTGGGGGTCCCTCCAGCGCGGCGTGGTCGTAGTTGCATGTTGACGCCCCTTGAGATGTCGACGTTGAGGAGCACTCGGATTTTGTCTGATGAGCAGGTAAGTGATGAGTTTGATCACGTAGTAAATGCATTCTAAAGACTATTTCCGCGTCTGTTTCCTAATTCTCCTGCTGCCCACTATTTCACAGGTTAGGCTTGGTGCCAGTGGAGATTGGCCTGCATATGTACGGGAGGGTAACGACATCAATTTGCACAACATTTACAATGGTGACACCGTTCCCGTAGAACCTTTTTCCAATATTGGGATCAGCCATGCAACGAGCCACCGCCTGAATTGGTACGATGGAAGGACGGTGAGATTGAAGAAGATAGCAATCCTGGAAGCACCGATAAGGTCATCCGCCAACCAAAATTACACTCTCATCGCAGTGTTCGACATCGCGATTGCTTTCACGAACCCTGCACATGGCGGTCAAAGGTGGACCATGCTGTCTGCGGCCGATTTGTTGCCATACGAGTACGAAGACGTTGTGCTCCTTTCTAACCGCATCTTCACGGTGACAAACCATGGGACTTGTTTCGCATGGGGCACATCCTATGGTATACTCCCTCTCTTCCAGTTTATTTGTTTTGAATTTTTTGTTTTATAAGTTTCAAATTCAAATTTAGAGCTCCCCATCACATGTTGAGATTACAATGTTCATTAAATCGTTGCGTGCATGTACTAGTAAGAAACAAATCTCGAGTTTGGCACGAGTTCATGCAGCGGTGGCACCACAAGGCCTGGCGCAAGAGTTACATTTCCCTCTCTGGGCCCTCGGGACTAAGCTTCAGCGCCTTACTACACTTGCCTTTGTGTCAATAACATGTGGACCCCATAGGTGGCTGGTCCACATGTAATGCTCCTGAAGGCAGATGGGCAATGGGGCCGAGAGGGGTGAGCCGCAGGTCAGGGGACGGGTAGTGTCATGGGTTCGAGCGGCGTCATGGGAATCGCGTGTGGCTATGGTAGAAACCTATTGCTCGCCGCATTTCAGGTGGCCCACATGTCATGCACACAAAGGTAGAGGGGTGGTGCAGCCGAGAGGGGTGAGGGCGTGAGGCGCACGTCGGGGGACGTGGTGCCGTGGGTTGGAGCGGTGTCGTGGGAATCGCAAGTGGTAGTGGATGAAACGTGATGGTCGCCGTAGTTGAACTTCCATGGACAAGTTGTCATGTCTACGGACACATGCATTGCATACCGATCACTGGAAGGGGTAGTAGAGAAAGCTAGGCGGATAAATAGTTCCTTATAGTCAAGCGGACCTATGCTACTACTTGTTCCAAAGACATGCACACCATAGAAATAGTCCATCTATATCTATACACAGAGAGGAAATATATTTTTTACAAGAGAGGAAATAGTTCATCCATCCATAATGCCCTGCTGCTAGTGCAGCTTCTTCTTCCTCTTCTTCTCCTTCTTCTTCTTCTTCTTCTTCTTCTTCTTCTTCTTCTTCTTCTTCTTCTTCTTGTTCTCATTTTCTGTCGGAGACGGCTTCGCAACAAGCTCTCTGGACCTTGCAGCTATCTCGAAACTCACACGGGCACTGAGGGCAGCATATTGTATCTGCTCGTACATCAAGGGATAATTCTCCCATCCAGACAACCTTAATGCCAGCGTCTCGTCACCCTTCTGAAGATTTGTTCTGAGCACAAAATTTGCTACATCGAATAGGGATGGTGTCGGTTTATCACAATCCTCTACATGAATTTTTATTTTGGCTTGTACGTCAGCGATGCTTTTCAAATCAATGTTGTAGGGCTCCAACTTCTGTTTTCCCCCTGCGATGGCGGCCCCACAGAAGTATATGTCCTCCCGAGACAAGAAATCATGGAGCTCACCAGGTATGGAGGGCGCGTGTATGATGTGGTACACCAAAACATCATCTTCGAGGCACAACTGAAGGACGGTAGCGCGTTGGATCTTCCCAATGGCACGCTCCGTGAACTCTGCATCGAGACAGATGACCTTCATCTCCACCTTTTGGAGGGAGTTGGATACATTGTTGATCCACTTCCGAACAACCCTTGGGTGGTCGGTGATGATGGCAACTATGCTCAATGAGCCCTCGACGAGGACATGTTGGACGCTAAAAACCTGCATCTCGATCTCTTTCGCCATTTGGAACCGTTGGACAGGAGGGCTATGGTTTGGAGAATTAGGATTAGATGGCTAGTCTAACTGAAGAAGATGATTATTTAAAGGGGCTTCAGAATTACTCTAGGAGTATGTGAATAGGAACAATGTGAATGTAGTGTGGTTTGGATGCAAATGAAGATCAATGAGAGGTGAAGAAGCCGAGGAAAATCGGTTCCCGATGGAGAAGTAAATGGCAGAAGTGGCCTGCAGGCAGTTGATTAGACGGCTAGGTACACTAAACGAAAGGCTACGCGGGCAGACTGAGGAGTGGTACCTGTCCGTGTACGTGCCCATCCTTCTAGCACTACATGTGCCACCGGCTAGTTGAGGTCACTCTTTCGAATCACCGTGGCGAGACATTTTATGATTCCTTTATATTTCTGCACCCCTCCTAACAGGTGGGACCTATGCAAACGGATATAAAAAAATGTGTCATAGCATGTTCGGATGGATATTGGCGCGTGCGTGGGAGACACAACATTTTCTGGTTAAGAAATATGCGGTTATCCTCAAAAAGGAAAAAGCCTTATTTGTGCTTCCCCGTGCACGAGAATTTGGTTCTGCTTGCAATATGGATGATACCTGGAGGATGAAGTGAACCCAGACGCATGATAGCACGGGAGACCTATTTCTGTTATACAGTACTACTCATGTTCCTACTACTAGTAGTAGTAGTAGTAGGAGTAGTAGTAGTAGTAGTAGTAGCAGCAGTAGTAGCAGTAGCAGTAGCGGCAGTAGCAGTAGCGGCAGTAGCAGTAGCAGCAGTAGCAGTAGCAACAGTAGCAGTAGCAACAGTAGCAGTAGCAATAGTAGCAGTAGCAGCAATAGTAGTAGGAGTAGTAGCAGTAGTAGGAGTAGCAGTAGTAGCAGTAGTAGTAGTAGTAGTAGTAGTAGTAGTAGTAGTAGTAGTAGTAGTAGTAGTAGTAGTAGCAGTAGTAGCAGTAGCAGCAATAGCAGCAGTAGTAGCAGCAGCAGTACCAGCAGTAGCAGTACCAGCAGTAGCAGTAGCAGCAGTAGAAGAAGCAGTAGCAGTAGCAGCAGGAGCAGCAGTAGTACAACCGTGGTACACTTGATGGTCAAAATATTATTCATCTGGTCCTCACAGTGAAGTGACAAGACCCTGCGCCCGAGGTGACACCAGTCCAGGCGGCGTGTTCGGGTTACCAAAGTCAGCCTCACCTTGTGCACTATGTAGTCACTATCACCGCCGCTGTATAGCATGCCTCGCCTTGTATCCCTCTCCCCTAGCACCACTCCTACTCCATCTCCGTCTCGCCGAGATCCTGAGGTCACTCTTCATCATCTCACTGTGCCCCCGCGTACCCTCGCCTCCCCCCGTACCACTATTCCCTTGCTAGCCGCTCCAGCACCGAGAGCCTTCTCCCCCATAAATCAAGCCCCCCAAAACCCCACCTTCCAAACTCCACCATGGCCAAACGCGAACCGCGCAGCATCCATATGAGCCGCGATTGGAGCAATCTCCCCAGTGACATCCTCGACGGTTGTTGTTCGTGTATGGATATGTTGAGCGTCGTGCGGCTGGCTGCATGCTCGAGGGACATGCACACGGCCATCGTCGAAGCAAGGCCTAAGCTTTTCAAGACACCCTGCTTGCTGCTATCTAGTCTTGCGAGATTTGCTCACCACGATACGGAGGCGTACATGATGCCCCTCGACTTCAATCCGACCTCCATTAGCTGAAACTTCTTTGCAGGTATGTAGTGGGTTGCCATACATCATCTCCCTCGACTTCGATCTGATCACTATCGCCCGAAACTTCTTGGCAGGTATGTACTGGGTCGGCATGAACTCCCACTGAATGGCTATCGTCAGAGAAGACTGGAAAAATTTGGTGCTCATGAACTTCCACACCTCCCATGAGATTATCCTTCCTACGTTGGATTGTATAGGGTTTTACCGTCGCGGTCCAAGTCATCTAGATTACGTCGTCACATGGATGCACCTTTTTTTGCAAAATATTGTAATCTGCCAAGTCCCCACATGAGATGCGAATTACTCAGACTTCAAGCTAATTGCCTTGTTCGACCGCGGACTCGCCTATGTTTCAGTGGTGCCTTCTTTAGCTAGAGAAAACTCACCTCGCAGTGGATCATCAAAGCTGATACACACTTCTGTGATGCTATTGAACACAATGTCATCATCTACGCGATCGACAAAGCAGATGGCACCACATATTGCTAGGACGGCGTGTGTAAGTTGTTTCCATCTGATGTTAATGATAACTCCATGACACAGTTTGAAATTTTTGTGATGATTGGCATATCCCTGTTTGAGAAGAATTTGAGTAGAACTATGGCAATGTATTAGAGACACCGTAAATCAGCTATATTTGGAATGAGTTAATTCATGCGATTGTGACCATGTCATTACAGCCAATTTGTACCCTTGAATAATCAAACGGTTAGGAAGATATGGATATTTTCCTTATTTTATAGTAGTAATCTATATACTACTAAATATGAGTGTGTATCAATGGCCATGTTAGTTTCCTCATTTTCATGATGTAGAAACATGCATCACACTGTTGATTTCATCTAACCATATATTAGGGAAGTAAATGTGCATATGGAGAACTCTATATTTGGAAGTAGTGAAATCCTGTAATGCTTACCATGTGTACATACCTATATTCGCCCTTCAGCAATCAATGGCTAGAATAATATCCTCACAAAAATTTTGCCCACAAAACATGAGTATATAACAATGCATGGTCTGTTAATTTCCTTGAGGAATTTGTTTGTGAGGACAGAACATGAGTACATAACATGCATGACATGGTACTTTCCTGTGAAGAATCGATTGCGAGATTTTCGGAGTAATGGGCCACGGGTAGGCTAACCCGGGGCCCAGAACCCTTTCAAGACATCAGGGCTGATTGCGCCCCTCAAGACTCCAGATGAAGAGCCGCCTTCTGGAAGCCGGCTGAAGGAACAGTCGACTGCCCGCATGCGGCTGAGTCCTAGAGGCGAGGTCAAGACCGGCCGACTCCCGCCTGGCGGCTTCCAGAGAAGCCGGCCACGGGGAGTCGGCCCACGGCACCAACAAAGCCCATGCCCTCCTTTGGGGGGATGGGACTAGGAGTGGAAACAGTGAAGCCCACTCCCTCCCCTTTTCAGGCGATGGCTAGGCTACAGTGCGCCGTACCAATGGAGATCTCTGTCTGGCGCGGCACTGTTGCCATGCCATCCCTGACATCAGCAACAGTGGGCGGAGTCCAGCACCCATGATAGCCTGACAGTACGGTCCACGGATGCTGGGCCCTACTAGTCAGTGAGAGTCCAGAAGACGGCAAGAGCGCCAACAGTCGGACCCGTAGGGAGCCGGCCCCCAGGAGTCGACCTGCCCCTCCCACGGGTCCCCCGCACCATTAACCAGACAAGACAGGGAGTGGCTATAGTGATCACCCGCCAGGCGGGGGGGGCTGTAGCCACGACCCCGTGACTAAGCATGCGTCATTAGAAGCACGGCTACAATAATCAGCAGCCGGCAAGACCCGCAAGAGGCGGGTACGGCCTGTCGGCTCCGTACCAGACCAATCGGCGGGCCCCAGCAGTCAGTAGGAAAGCCGGCAGGCGAAGAGACTGACGGCTGGGCCCCGCGCCCAGACAGTTTACCATTGTACCTCTCGGGGGTAGGCCTATATAAACCCCCCAGGGCACCCATGCAAAGGGTTCCGACCCATTAGACCTAGACCAGATCATAGAGGAAGGAGGGAGCTAGATGATGCGAAGCATCCTTCCATCATCCCCATGGACTCTACACCAACACATCAAGCCCCACGTGGACCTATGACAAGAGCGAGAACACACGCTTTGGAAACCGAGGTGAACTGCTTCCTACTTAGCTTGCATATGGATACGAATGGAATATTGTTGCTACCTCACCAAGATACGCTATGTCTCATTAGGTACGAAGAGGAACACCACCAAGAGGCTCAGGAGCACCCCCAAGGAGAAGAGGAACCACCCCAAGGACACGCGGACCAAGACGGAGTGCAACAGCATCAAAGCTGGAAGTCCCAGGTGACCCCGTGCGCACGGGCCCCCGAGACCCCGTGCCCACGGGCTATCCAGGAAGTTGGTGCTGGAGCACCCCGTGCGCACGGGCCTGTACCGTGCCCACGGGACCCCCGTGCGCATGGGCCCAACTTACCCCGTGTGCACGGGCCTCCCAGGATGGACGGCTGAGATCCCCAAACCGAGCCCCTCTTCCTCTCTCTCGACCCCAAGACTATATAAACCGAACCTAGTGCTATGTTTAGGGTTTGCAAAGTATGAGATAAGATATTTGTGAGCTTTGCTCCTCCTACCTTCCCACTTGTGGAATCAAGGCCCCTTTTGGGAAGAATCCTAGTGGATTTCAAGACCTCCTCTAGGAGAAGACTATCTTCGAGACCTCCTCTAGGAGAAGACTATCCTCAAGACCTCATCTCCTAGGAGTGGGAAGAACTTTGCGATTGTATCTTTCCTTTGATTGTGTTTCTGACTTGTGGATCTTGTATTGCTATTCTAGTGGATGTGTAATTAGGGAATTGTTTGAGTGATTTCTTCTTTGTGTTCTTGAGAGTTTGCCCTTTTCCCCCTCCAAGTGTGAAAAGATCCCCCTCTAGGATTTCATCCTATATCATTTTGGTATCATGAGCAAGGTTGATTCACATCTTGGAGTCCCATCCCCCATTTGCTAGCTTGATTTTCTGGTTTTTCGTCCAAATTCAAAAATCCCCACAAAAATAGCCCAAAAAAATTTCTTGCAATTTGTTGGATCTTGTGAGATTTGGTTGTTTTGATCCACGAATTTGGAGTTTGGCAAGTGGATCTACCCATCTTCTTGCTTCCCCACCTTCCAAATCCTCGAAATTGTCCTTATCTTGGACAATCCCCACGAATCCGAAGCTTGTCATCCGCTCCTAGCACCCCCCGTGCACACGGGCCCTCGAGACCCCGTGCACACGGGACCCCGTGCACACGGGCTCACTTACCCCGTGCGCACGGACCATCCAGAAACTTTCGGCCATCTTTTGTTTGCACCATTTTGCTTCCATACCAACACTCGTGTTCTTCCGCACTATTTCTCGTGGTTGTTTGAGTTTTGGACCGCGGTTTCTCTTGTGTCCTAAGGTGTTTCGGTTACTTAGGCGCATTTGGACATCATCATCGCCGCCACTCGATCATCAACTCGGACACCACACCGGCTTCAAAAATTCATTCTTACCGTACGATCGGACGGTAACCTCGACGACATCTCATTTTTCTTTTGCATTGATAACCCGAGCCATTTCGCGCCGCTTACCATCGAGACTAGCAAGTTGAGAATTGCCGGGCCACGCTATTGTGCACCATAGTCATCGTGTTAACATCTTAGTGCCATAAGTCTCTCCCATGCATATCTTACATACTTGTCTGATATCATACTTGGCTCTAGCTTCAAAAAACAAGAAAAGCTTTTAAGCAAAAGAGGAGCAACAAAGAGCTTGTAAGCAATAGCATCAAGTCATTTTTGCATATCATCTTTGACACCTCATACGTAGCATAGTTGGGATTGAAGACGGCACGTTTCTCTTATAGGTTGGTGCACACGCATATCTAGCCCATTTGAGCAATCGAGCTAGCGTCTCTCTAGTATTCACACAACAAGAGCATTTTTCGTGGTTGCACATTTTGAGCTCACTCCTTGGTTGTGCGGATCCCATCTATATTCCACGTGTGTGTTCCTAGTGATACCATTGGGTTTGATCTATTTGTTTTTACTTGCATTTTTGTGAATCTTCTCAACCTTATCGATATCTTGACTAACATTTGCTTGAAATTTTTGCCACCATCCTAACCGAGCTCCTCCATAAGCCTTTTACTTGTAGGTGTGAGAAACAATTCCCGGTACCAATTCCCCTATTATAGCATCGTGAGATCATACTTGTTACATCCACAATCTTCGGAAAAGGTAACTTTGGTTTTGTTCTCTCATTGTTCCTAATCACCACCACTTTCTCATGATGGATAGGCCAAGTACTTCTATCAACCCACAATTCATGGAGCAAGACGACGACATGAACTCCTTCGTCACCAAGAGTCACCTCTTTGGTGCACAACGTGCTTTGCATCAAGAGCAACAAGCTATGAGTAATCGCATCGACAACCTTGCCGCCGACTTGCGACTTTCCGAGCAACGTACAAGGGACAACTTCGACCACAAGCTCGACGATCACAAGCAAGAGAATGACGCAAGGATGGATGAAATCGTGCTTTGTTGCTCGACCGCTCATCTTCCACTTCAAGAAGGAGCCGTTCAAGCCGCCAATCCGACTTCACCCTCTCCGGCTCAAGTACACTAACATCGAACACTCTTTGTCGAGCCGCGCGCACCGACCGTCAAGCAAGCCTCAATCCCCTTCGAGACACCGACTCTCCAGAGCTTCGCCGATGTCAAACCCAAGAAGCCTTTGCACTAGCACGAGAACAGCAACGACAACGCCAACATGAAGAGGAAGAACGTGCGCGTCTACACCAACATGCACAAGATGTCGAGACACAACATCAAGAACAACAACTCCGTGACGAGAAAGCACTTGCGGCACAATAATCTCTATGCGATTCGAGTCGAGCCGTTGCCGACCGAGGCCGTCAAGTCCGTGAACAAGAGGAAGCATTTCGCGAAGAAATTCAAGAACAAAGATATCAAGCTCGCGTGCATCGTCAAGTTCCTCCTCAAGCTCGCGAAGCTCCCCCACAAGCTCGCCAACACCATCAAGTTCATCAAGAGAACGAAGACAATGGAAATCCTCCACGACAAGAACAACATGAGGTTGACAACCCTCCGCGTCAAGAGCACCACGACTTGAACAATTATCTACAACATGGGAGTCATCATCCCCGACCCCAATACAATGAAGAGCAACGCTACGGCAAGCTCAAGTTCACCATGGCCAAGTTCAACGGAAGCAACAATCCCGAAGAGTACCTTTAATGGGCATTGAAAGTTGACAAGATCTTCCGTTTGTACAATTATGAAGAAGAGAAGAAGATCGCGATGGCATCTCTTGAGTTCCAAGACTATGTCCTTATTTGGTGGGAACAAGTCATTGAGCCCCGAGAGGCAAGAGGTGATCCACCCATCACTACTTGGGCACAAATGAAGGATGTCATGAGATCACGCTTTGTTCCTACCTACTACAACCGCGATCTCTTGTAGAAACTCCAACAACTCAAGCAAGGAACCAAGAGCGTTGAAGAATACTACAAGGAGATGGAGATTGCAATGATAAGAGCCAATGTCACGGAAGATGATGAGCAAACAATGGCACGCTTCTTGCATGTCCTCAACCATCCCATCAAGAAGATCGCTGACTTCCAACCATACTCAAATCTCATCGAGCTAGTGCACCAAGCCACCAAAGAGGAACGCCAAGTGCAAGATGATTTCAAATATGCCAAGTACTCATCCAAGTCCTACGGCTTCTCCAATAACCAAGCTTCAACGACTCCAACACCGACTACAACGCCTTCTTCAATCAACTTCGACAAGTCGACTTCCAAGAAAGCTTCGCCTACTATAAGCAATCCTACTACGAGCAACTTCAAGCCAAGAGCTTCATCATCCTCAAACCCAACCGATGAGACCATCAAGACAAGTTCCATCAAATGTTTCACATGCGGAGGCCGAGGCCACAAGTCCTACGAGTGCACAAACAAGCGCACCATGATCCTCAACGACGACGGAACCTACGACTCCATGAGTGAAGGAGAAATGGAAGCCCTTGAGCAAGTCGTCATGCACCGCCAAGTGAACAATGAAGAAGAAAAAGTCTTTTGCGATGAAGACTCAAGTCCCGCACTTGTTGTCTCCAAAGTCTTGACCCTCCAACATCACCAAGAAGAAGACCAAAGATGCAACATATTCCTCACCAAGGCCGGCATCAATGGACGATCCGTCAAGGACATCATCGATGGAGGAAGTTGTCATAATCTCGCAAGTGAAGAACTTTGCTCCAAGCTCCAATTGCCCAAGACGAAGCATCCACATCCATACAAAGTGCAATGGCTTAGTGACTCCGGCACTATCCAAGTCGAGCACCGCGTACAAGTCTCCTTCAAGATCGGCGCCTACGAAGACACCTTGGAGTGCGACGTCGTTCCAATGATCGTTTGTCATCTTCTCCTTGGACGGCCATGGCAATTCGATAGAGGAGTCGTACACAACAGCCAAACGAACCACTACATCTTCAAGATGAAGGGCAAGGAGTGCATCCTCCGTCCAATGTCGCCAAGTCAAGTGATCGCCAACAAGCAAGCCACCCATCATGGAGATCATAGTGAGAGAGCGAGCCACCAAAAAGAGAGTGAGCGCCACAAGCCAAAATCAAGTGCCTCCACGATGAGCGAAAACAAGAACCTAGTTCTATTTGCCACCAAACGTGAGATGAGAGAAGTGTGTGAGAACCCATCTAGTCTCCTACACTACGTCCTCATGTGCAAGGACAATGCATCACAAACTAACACTTCTCACACTCTTCCTCTAGTGTTGTCTACTCTTTTGCAGGAATTTCAAGATGTTTTCCCCGATGAGCTACCTCCGGGACTACCTCCACTACGAGGCATTGAGCACCGCATCGACCTCATCCACGGAGCACCACTTCCAAACAAAGCGCCCTACAGCGTCAAACCCAATGAGTGGGAGGAGTGTCTCCCAATCGCCGAGTACGCCTACAACCGTGCAAGACATTCGACTACCGGAAAGTCCCCTTTCGAGGTCGTCTATGGATTCAACCCATTGTCTCCATTGGACATTCTCCCTCTACCACTACAAGAGCGCATCAACATGGACGTGGGCGACCGAGTGATCCACCTCAAGAATATGCATGAAGATACAAGGCACACCATAGAGCGCCAAGTACAACGACTCGCAACCAAGCGCAACTCCAACAAGTCCCCAATGGTGTTTCAACCGGGTGACCTAGTTTGGGTACATCTCCGCAAGGATCATTTTCCAAAGGAGCGCAAGTCCAAGCTACTTCCAAGAGCCGATGGCCCATTCAAGTTACTCGCACGCTACAACGACAATGCCTACAAGGTCGACATCCCACGAGACAAGTACAATGTGAGCGACACATTCAATGTCAAAGACTTGACCAAGTACCATGGTGATGAAGATCACGATCCGTGGACGGATCTCTCCCAAGGGGGGAGATGATGCGGAGAATCCTTCCATCATCCCCATGGACTCTACACCGACACATCAAGCCCCACGTGGACCTATGACAAGAGCGAGAACACGCGCTTTGGAAACCGAGGTGAACTCCTTCCTACTTAGCTTGCATATGGATACGAATGGAACATTGTTGCTACCTCACCAAGATACGCTATGTCTCATTAGGTACAAAGAGGAACACCACCAAGAGGCTCAGGAGCACCCCCAAGGAGAAGAGGAACCACCCCAAGGACACGCGGACCAAGACGGAGTGCAACAGCATCAAAACTGGAAGTCCCAGGTGACCCCGTGCGCACGGGCCCCTGAGACCCCGTGCCCATGGGCTATCCAGGAAGTTGGAGCTGGAGCACCACGTGCGCACGGGCATGTACCGTGCCCATGGGACCCCCGTGCGCACGGGCCCAACTTACCCCGTGCGCACGGGCCTCCCAGGATGGACGGCTGAGATCCCCAAACCGAGCCCCTCTTCCTCTCTCTCGACCCCAAGACTATATAAACCGAACCTAGTGCTATGTTTAGGGTTTGCAAAGTATGAGATAAGATATTTGTGAGCTTTGCTCCTCCTACCTTCCCACTTGTGGAATCAAGGCCCCTTTTGGGAAGAATCCTAGTGGATTTCAAGACCTCCTCTAGGAGAAGACTATCTTCGAGACCTCCTCTAGGAGAAGACTATCCTCAAGACCTCATCTCCTAGGAGTGGGAAGAACTTTGCGATTGTATCTTTCCTTTGATTGTGTTTCTGACTTGTGGATCTTGTATTGCTATTCTAGTGGATGTGTAATTAGGGAATTGTTTGAGTGATTTCCTCTTTGTGTTCTTGAGAGTTTGCCCTTTTCCCCCTCCAAGTGTGAAAAGATCCTCTCTAGGATTTCATCCTATATCACTAACCCTGCGTTCTCCTACTTCCAGCATACAGCTCGAGGAGCGCTCTTGTACTCACTTTGCCTTAGTGATCATGCGGAGACCCTGCAGAGCAGGGCTAGGGGTGTTATCTCCTAGGAGAGCCCCGACCTAGGTAAAGTACGTCGGCGTTCGTGTCTACGCCTCATCCCGCTTCCGGGCACCGGCGACGTTCTACTCGCTCCCACCATGATAAGCCATCCATTGGCATATGTCGCACCCAACCCCGACATTTCGCACCCACCATGAGGCCAGGTGCACCGTCGTCCGGAGACCTGTTCTGGACAGGAACCCTTTTCCTCCCTGGCGAGCACAGCCAGCCCAGCACGCCGGACGGAGTCTGCGCCGATGCGCTGCATGGCGCTGAAATCGCCTGCGCTGCCAGTTGCCTCGCCGATCTTGTCAGCGAGGTCTGCCTCTCCGACGAGCCCGCATCTGACATGGGCACAGGCGGCCCCGTGAGCCTCCTCGCGGGCCTCCTCGATCAACTCCACGTCGCTAGCGAGCCAGCTGGGGACTTGGAGTCCGTAGGCTCCACCGATCCAATGCTGGTCGACTCCGACACCGCGTCGCTTGACACGTTCCCCACCAACGTGGTGGTCTATGACGAGCCTCTCCCTTGCGCGGAGAGCGGCGGAAGCACCGTCACGGAAGTGCTTGTCATTGATCATGGCGAGCACTCTGGCGGGGGTGATTATGACCCGCTCAACGGGGCGCTGCAAGACCTGGCAGCGCCCATTCCTGAAGATGCCGACGCCGAGATGCTGGAGGCACGCCGCCTTCAGCTATTCAAAGGCGCCAAGAGGCTGGCCAGCATGAGACGCCTATCAGAGGCCTACCAGCGCGAGATGGACCACGCTGTGGGTGACACGCCGGCTCCAGCTGTGCCTAGCCACCTTGTCCAGGTCCAACAGCGCGCTGTGGCCATCGCCAACCTGTTCAGGGCAAATCGCCCCATTTACGCCACGCCTGCGGAGAACATCCGAGCCGCCCAGGCGATGGCAGACGAGCAGGACAAATTCGAGGGTGAAGAACGTCGCTTGATAATGGAGCGCGTCCAGCGACTCCTTGACGCGGCTGCGGAGCAGAACGAGGTCGCCTGCCGCACTGATGCACCGCACCGGCAGAATGACGACCTGCCTCCCCGTCGAGACCAAGGCGCGACATCTCGGACGCCGACTGGTGGCGTCCGTGGAAGAAAGGACAAGGAGCCGGCTGCCAGCCGCAGTCGGACTCACATCACCATAGAGCGCGACCGAGACGGCCTCCCAAGAGTAGTGGAACAACGGGATGACTGTCCACCTCCTCCCCCTCGCAGGGAAAGGCGAGTCTCCCCGCCGCATGTTGATCACCCGACGCTCGGCGACCGCCTTGGCCGCCGAGAGGGAGTCGGAGAGAATGACGCCCGCCTCTAGATCGACCGTCTCCACCGATCCCTGGCGCTTGAAGAAGAAGATGAGTTGGGGGCGCCGTGTTTCGGGCCCCGCATTCGAGACGAACCCTTCCCCAAAGGGTTCACGCTCCCCCAAGACACGCCCAAGTACACCGGCTTCGTGAAGCCGGAAGACTGGCTAGTTGACTACTCCACGGCCGTCAGCATAGTAAACGGCAACAGACGTGTTGCCGTGAAGTACGTTCCGCTCATGCTCCAGGGCACGGCCCGGACATGGCTGAACAGCTTGAAGCCCCGCAGCATCAACAGTTGGGTCGACTTCACCGACGCCTTCATCTGCAACTTCACCGGCCAGTACAAGCGGCCCCCCAAACCTTGCCAGCTCTCCTTGTGCATGCAAGGCCCCAACGAGTCAACTCGTGACTACCTCACGCACTGAGCCGAGCTCCGCAACTCCTGCGAGGGCATGCACGAGGTGCAGGCCATTGGGTACTTCACTGCAGGATGCCGAGAGGGCACCCTCCTCAAGCACAGGCTCCTCTACGATGAGCCAGAGACCCTCGACGAGCTGCTGATCATAGCAGACAAATATGCCACGGCTGACTCCTCCATGAAGACGGAGATCCAAGTTAGTGCGACAGGCAAGGTGGCTCCTCAGGCTCCTCAAACCCCGGCTGGGGACGCCAGTTGGCGTCAACAGCAGAATGACCACAAGCACAAGGCCCCACAGCCGGCTTCTAGCAGCCGGCAGGTGGTGACAGTCAAAGACCAGCAGCCGGAGGGGCAGCCTCCGCCCAAGCGTCAGAAGGGCGGCAAGCCCAACTGGCTACCGGCTTTCTCATATGAGCAGACTTTGGATGGTCCCTGCAAATTCCATAGTGGCACGAAGCCGTGCAACCACACCACTCGGAAGTGCCACTGTCTCACCAGGATCGCCAAGGGAGACGGCCTTTTGCCTCCTCCACCTACTGGGCAGCCACCTCCTCCTCCGCCCCAGCAGCTGGCAGTCAGACCAGTCGGCGCAATACAAGACGAGTACCCAGAAGAGCATGGAACGTATGTCATGTTCACCAGCGTGGCCGATGATCAACGCAGCAGGCGGCTGCAGCAGCAAGAGGTGAATAAAGTAGCATCTGAGACACCAGAGTTCATGCATTGGTCTGAGAAGCCCATCAGCTGGAGCAGAGCTGACCACTCGGAAGTAATGCCCAAACCCGGCTCCTATACCCTGGTTTTGGATGCCACCTTTGCCACGGACAAGCGAGCTGCTCGCTTCTCCTGAGTCTTGATAGACGGCGGCAGTAGCATCAACATCCTGTACAAGGATACCATGGAGAAATTAGGAATCAGACAGAGGCAGCTTCAGTCTAGCCGGACAGTGTTCCATGGCATAGTTCCTGGCCTTTCTTGCTCACCAATCGGCAAGATTCCGATTAACGTCCTCTTTGGAGACAAAGATCATTTCCGCTGAGAGTCAGTCTGGTTTGAGGTGGTGGACCTTGAGAGCCCATACCATGCGTTACTCGGCCGGCCTGCCCTGGCCAAGTTCATGGCTGTCCCCCACTATGCCTACCTCAAGATGAAGATGCCGAGTTCCAAGGGGATTCTGACCATAGACGGCGACTACAAGAAGTAGTCCGCCTGCGCAACAGAGAGCAGTCGGCTGGCCGAGTCCCTCGTGATCGCAGCTGAGAAGCGGCTCCTTGACCGGGTTGTGGCGATGGCAAGCAAGCAGCCAAAGATCTCGCCCAATCCCAAGGAGTCGGAAGCTGAGGTCGTTCAAGCCAGCCAAAGAAATGAAGAAGATACCCTTGGAACGGGAGCACCCGGAGAGGTACGCTGTTGTAGGTGCAAACCTCGACAGCAAATAGGAAGGCGAGCTCGTCGATTTCCTCCATGAGAATCGGGACATCTTTGCATGATCCCGCAAAGACATGCCAGGTGTCTCGACGGATTTCGCCGAGCACAAATTACATGTTCGGTCTGATGCCAAGCCAGTCAGGCAGCCCTTGTGCAGCTTGTCGAAATAGAAGAGAAGAGTTGTTGGAGAAGAGATAGCCCGGCTGCTAGCAGCCGGCTTCATCATGGAGGTGTTCTTTCCAGAATGGCTAGCCAACCCGGTCCTGGTACTGAAGAAGAACAAGCAATGGTGAATGTGTATTGACTACACTAGCCTCAATAAAGCATGCCCCAAGGACCCGTTCGCTTTGCCAAGGATCGACCAAGTGATAGACTCCACAGCCGGATGCGAGGTGTTGAGTTTCTTGGATGCATATTCGGGATATCACCAGATCAAGTTGAACTCAGCTGACTGACTGAAGACTGCCTTCATTACACCATTTGGAGCCTTCTACTACTTGACCATGACGTTCGGTTTGAGGAATGCCGGCGCCACCTTCCAACGTTGCATGCAGAAATGCCTCCTCAAGCAACTCAGCAGAAACGCCCACGTTTACGTGGACGATGTGGTGGTGAAGATGGAGAAGCGTGGAACACTGCTAGAAGACCTCAAGGAGACCTTTGAGAACTTGCGCCGATTTCAAATCAAGCTCAACCCGGAGAAATGCATCTTCGGAGTACCAGCCGACCAGCTTCTTGGCTTCCTAGTCTCTGAATGCGGCATAGAATGCAACCCTGTGAAGATCAAGGCCATTGAGAGGATGGAAGTAACCAGCCGACTGATGGACATACAAAAGTTCACCGGCTATTTGGCATCCATCAGCCGATTCATCAGTCAGCTAGGCGAGAAGGCTCTCCCCCTATACCAACTCATGAAGAATACCACTTTTTTTGAGTGGGACCACAAGGCGGACGAAGCTTTTCTCCAACTAAAGAAGATGTTGACTACTCCACCTGTCCTGGCGGCTCCAACTCCTAAGGAACCCATGCTCCTCTACATCGCCGCCACCAGCCGAGTAGTCAGCATAGTCATCGTGGTAGAGCGCAAGGAGGAAGGCAAGGCACTACCAGTCCAGAGACCGGTATATTATTTGAGTGAAGTACTGTCGACCTCCAAGCAAAACTACCCCCACTACCAGAAGATGTGCTACGGCGTGCACTTTACCGCCAAGAAATTGAAGCCTTACTTCCAAGAACATCCAATCACTATGGTCTGCACAGCTCCACTAGCCGAGATCATCGGGAGCCGGGATGCTTCGGGCTGAGTGGCCAAATGGGCCATAGATTTGGCCCCCTACACCATCTACTACCAGCCACGCACTGCCATCAAGTTGCAAGCGCCGGCCGACTTCCTCGTCGACTGGGCCGAGACCCAGCATCTGCCGCCAGCGCCCGACTCCACCCATTGGCGAATGCATTTCGACGGCTCCAAGATGCGCACCGGCTTGGGAGTCGGCATCATCCTCACCTCTCCCAAAGGCGACAAGCTCAAATATGTGCTGCAAATTCATTTTGCCGCCTCCAACAACGTCACCGAATACGAGGCACTCATTCACGGGCTCCGGCTGGCCAAAGAGCTCGGCATTCGCCGGATCCTGTGCTATGGTGACTCCGACTTGGTGGTCCAGCAGTCGTCAGGCGATTGGGATACCAAAGAGGCAAACATGGCGAGCTACCACTTCCTCGTACAGCAACTCAGTGGATATTTTGAGGGGTGCGAGTTTCTCCATGTGCCAAGAAACGACAACGACCAAGCACACGCCCTGGCACAAATCGGCTCCACCCGTCAAGCAATACCGTCCGGTGTCGCCCTTCAGCGCCTCCTCAAGCCGTCTATCAGGCCATCGTCGGTGTGAGACTCTATCTTCGTGTCGGCTCCTCCTGAAGCAATTGGATCCAACTCGAGAGCCCCCGTAGACGGCACGAGTATTCCGGCAGACGGCGCGGGGATCATGACAGTCGCACCTGGCCCGAGGACTGCGGCGGTCGGCCCGGTGACTTCAGAACCCAGCCCGGGGACTGCGCCAATCTGCCCGGGGACTTCATCGACACAGCAAGCGGCTGCCGACTCCAACCCACCGCCTCCCGGCCCAGCCGCCCTCGTCCAAGTCGTAGTCCTGACAGTTGCAGAAATTGCAGCACCTTCATGGGCCCAGCCCATCCTCAAATTCCTGGTGAACAAAGAGCTGCCAACTGATGAGATCTTAGCTCGGCAAGTGCAACGCCGGGTGGCAGCATACACCATAGTCAACAGAGAGCTTGTAAGGTGCAGTGTCACTGGTGTCTACCAGCACTGCGTGGAGCCGGAGCAAGGCCAAGCAATTCTCAAGGACATCCATCAAGGCGAGTATGGCCACCACGTGGCTTCAAGAGCACTCATCGCCAAAGCCTTCCGCCATGATTTCTTCTGGTCGGTTACTCTTGAAGACGCCAAGGCCTTGGTCCAAAAATGCAAGGGGTGCCAGAAGTTCCGCTCCAAGCCACATCAGCCGGCTTCTGCACTCAAGACTATTCCCATTGCCTGGCCCTTTGTTGTTTGGGGCCTGGACATGGTGGGACCATTCAAGACGGCACGAGGCGGTTTGACTCACTTACTTGTCGCAGTGGACAAGTTCACCAAGTGGATAGAAGCAAAACCAATCAAGAAGTTGAATGGTCCGACTGCTGTAACTTTCATCCCCGACATCACAATTCGGTACGGCATACCGCACAGCATCATCGCCGACAACAGCATGAACTTTGACAAAGGTGCCTTGGCCCATTTCTACGCGACATAGGGCATCCGGCTGGACTTAGCGTCCTTTGCCCATCCGCAGTCCAACGGCCAGGTAGAGCGAGCAAACGGCCTCATCATGTCCGGCATCAAGCCTCGACTGGTTGAGCCTTTGGAGCGCTCGGCCGGCTGCTGGCTTGACGAGTTGCCAGCCGTCCTCTGGAGCCTGCGCACAACTCCAAACAAGTCAACCGGCTTCACGCCCTTCTTCCTCGTCTACGGTGCCGAAGCCTTCATCCAAATGGACATAGAATTCGACTCCCCTCGAATCACCATGTACACCAAAGAGGAAGCAGAAGAAGCATGTCAAGACGGTGTCGATCTGCTGGAAGAGTGTCGGATTTCAGGTTCCGGCAGACCCTTGAGGTTCGAACACTGGGGTGCGCGCGGAGATTTCGCTTCCTACCTACCTGCACCCCTCCGCCTCGCTAAGATCTAAGCTATGGAAAGAACAACACAAGAGACACAGGGTTTATACTGGTTCGGGCCACCGTTGTGGTGTAATACCCTACTCCAGTTTGTGGTGTGGTGGATTGCCTCTTGGGCTGATGATGATGAATGATACAAGGAAGAACAGCCTCGCGAGGGTCTGTTCTTGGCTGGGGCGATGAACTACTGGGAGGAGTTCAGCCGATTGTCTTTCTGATTCAACCTTCTCTCTCTCTGATTGTCTTTCTCCGATTCAACCTCCTATCGAACCTCTCCTCTTCACCCCTCCGAACCCCTCTCTTCTGTGGGTGGCTGGTACTATTTATAGAGGCCCTGGTCCTCTTCCCAAATATCGAGCGGGAAGGGAGCCAACAATGGCGGGCTAATTTGAAGGGGGACAGCTAGTACTCGCTACCCTGACAAAAGTAGTCTTCGCCTGCACAATGCTCTGGTGGTGACGCCGTCCTGGGCTCCATGATGACCTCCGTCTTGCAGTCTTCCTGGTCCTGGTCTCGTTGCACCGAAATGGCAACCTTTGCCTGATGCCTCGGTACTCTGCGGCTGCACTTGCCCCCTTTGCACCAAAGAGGAAAGGAGGACACTGCGCGGGCTAGCACCCGCCTGGCGCCCTTGGTCGTCATGGCTTGCGTCACGGGCACCTCGTGAGGTACCCCGCCTTGATCTCTCCGCCTCCTCGCGAGCCAGCCTGATGAGGCCGTGCCTGAGGAAGCTCCGTGTCATCCGCCCCGCGAGGCTTGGCCCCTTGCGAGGGTCTTGGGTCTGTGTTGATGAAGATGGGCCGTGCTGGGCCCCCCCTTGAGCCACGCCGCAGGCCGCAGGCAGGCAAGTCTGGGGACCCCCATTCCCAGAACGCTGACAAAGAGGGCCGGCTGTTGGCACTCAGCCGGTCCAGCATCTACCAGTAGAGCCTGTGCCAATACTACAACCGGAAGGTCAAGCCGAGATCTTTTCAAGAAGGAGACCTTGTGCTCCGGCTGATCCAGCGAACAGCCGGCCAGCACAAGCTCTCAGCACCTTGGGAAGGCCCTTTTATCATCAGCAAAGTGTTGGGCAACGACTCCTACTACCTGATCGATGCTCAGAAGCCCCGAGCACGCAAGAGGGACGACTCCGGCAAAGAGACGGAGCGGCCATGGAATGCAAATCTCCTCCGAAGATTCTACAGTTAATGCAGTATGTGCCACGCTACCTTTCGTATTATAGTACGAAGACTTCGGGCCCCCCGAGAAGAGCTCGTGACTGCCCTCTTTTATCTATATGATAAGGATTATGCCTATGAGTATGTTATTCTTTGTTATGCCGCTTGGCACCGGGTTTGACTAGTCGGCTCAGGGACTTGTTGTCTTGTACTATGAAATGCTTCCTGCAGCCGGACAAGTAATGTGCGGCACTTAAGCCGTCTCCTGTTAGAAGCCGCAGCTCGCAGAGCAACTGTCTGGTGGGCAGGAGTAAGGTAGAATGGGTGTCCACATGAAAAATGGCTAAGGACTCAAAGCATGTACATAGTTTAAGCCGGCTTCCAGCTTTTTATAACCGACTCTTGAGCAGTCGGCTCGCCATTTTCTAATTAACTTGCTAAAAAAACTCTAAACGGCTAAGTACTTGCCTTCCCAAAGAAGCTAAGTACTTGATCCAGCAACAGTCCGCAGAGCGGCTATCTGACTGGCAAGACGGCAACCAAGGGAAGGCGGCAAAGGAAAAAGCCAAAGAGCAATAGGCAAGAAGAGATAGAACACGGAGAAATATTTACATAGAAAAGGCCCTCGGCCGAATCTTCAAAACAGAAGTTCAAGATACACCCCGCGGGTGGAATTGTGCAAATTAACAAGTTCATCGAGACTATTAAGCAGATAAAAGAAAACATGAAGTGGCAGCCTAGGAAACTACAGACGGATTCGGAGGACCAGAGGGGTTGGCCGTGCCAGTTGCCGGAGCGGCCGGCTGGTTGGTCTCCGCTTGGTCGCCTCTGGCGGCAGCTGGGGCTCGGTTGGGCGCGGCTCATTGCTAGAGTCCTCACCGTCGTCCAGGTTCAGCCCGAACCACTCCGGCGGCGCCTCCTCGCCGTTCTCATCCCGCTCTGGGACGAAGACGCTGGTGTCGGTGTATCTGGCGATAGACGCCGCGCGCTTGACGAGATCGTCTTCCACAACCACCAACTCCGCCTGATCTTCTAGCCGGAACGTGGCTAGATGGGCTAGACTCAGCCCAGGATACCATGCCTTGACGAACTCTAAGGCCCGGCGCGCTCCAGCCCGGGCCGAAGAGCCCTTCTAGGCCTCAAGGCGGTGAGCCGCTACCCCAAGCCAGTCGGCAGTCCGACTGGGGTGCGCGGTGCCTGCATATTCGGCCACAAGGAAGCAATCGCCAGGGCGCCAACACGTTGAAGCCGGCGCAGCATCCGGTGGGCCGGCCGAAGGCAGGCCTCGATGCTCAGGATCTGCTCGCCAAGAGTTCGGGGGCCATTGGCGACGATCTGTGCGCCATCCGCCCTCCGCCCTTTACGATCAGCCTCGATGGCTTGGTTGGCGGCGTCCGAGTGGCCAGGAAAGAAGTCTGCCAGGACAGGAAGGCAGAGAGCCAAATTAGAATATTAGAGGCCGGCTCGAACAACAGCCGGCAGCTAAAAGAAGGAAAGCGAGGAGAGGCTCACCGTCGACAAGATCCTCGATCTCAACGAAGCCGGAGGACAGCATCGCCTCCTTGTCGGTCTAGGAAGAGCGCTCGGACGCGAATTCAGCAAGGAGGGCGGCCTCCTTGTCCTCCGCCTCTTTCTGGGCCTTCTTGAGCAGCTCCTTCTGCTCCGCCAGCTGCGCGGCCAGCCGGTCGCGCTCCTCAGCCAGCCGGCCGCACTCCTCCTTGGAACGTAGCGCAGTGTTGGCTTCGCCCAGCTGCTGCTGCAGGGTGGCGTTGGCTTCTGCAGAAGAAGAAGAAAAAGGTGTCAGTCGTCAACGAGGAAGAAAGGTCGCCGGGGAGATCCGGCCCGACTGCTCAGCAGTCGGCCCGAATCTTGGGGACTACAGCCCGCGGATGTGCCAGCGCGCCCCCGCAGAGAAGGAAGAGGACTCACCCCGGCTTTCCGACAAGTCGGCGGTCCACATGGTCAGCTCCTCGACGTTGCCGTTGAAGGTGGTCACGCAAAGATTGTGGTAATCCTGTGACAAATTTCAAACAAACGTTAGTGCTTGGAACTCGCCGATTAGAGTTCCAAGCCGCCTGCTCAGCAGTCGGCCCGAAACTCGGGGACTACACCCAGTGGGTGCGCTGGCGCGCCCCCACAAAGAAGAACAAGAAACAGAAACAAAGAAGGAGGACACGTACCCGGATGGCTGCCCGCGATGCCAGATACGCCTTGGTGCAGTCCTTGATGGCATCGCCCTCGGCTTGGAGCTTGGCTTGGACGTACAAAAGCACCCGATTCAACGGGCCCGTCCCGCCTCCCCGCACCCACCCAGTGGGCGCGGCGCTCGTCGCTTCGGTGTCTGGGATCATGGAGCTCGCGGCGCCGGTCTCCAGAGGGCGCGGCGCCGAGGCCGCCTTCGCGAGACGGTGCCACGTCGGCGTGTCGACCTCGAGAGCCAGGCCCGTCGCCACCACATCTTCAGTTGGCGGCGCCGGCGGGTCCGCCGGCTGACCGCCTGGCGCGCTCCCGGACGGCGGCGGTGGCGGCACGATTATGCCTGGCGTGGCGATGTCGTCGCCGGCGGCGGCGGTGGCGGCACGATTATGCCTGGCGTGGCGATGTCGTCACCGGCCCTCTCCATGATCGGGTTCTCGTCGCCAACTTCCCCAGTCTGCGCCGTGAACTCCGGTAGTGGCGGCGCAGAGTTCAGAGGGACGACGAACACCGTTGACTGGAGGTGTGCGGCTTCTTCAGCACGCTTCTTCTCTGTGGCGGCGGCCTCGGCATCCGCCAGCTTCTTCAGGGCGGCAGCTTCAGCCTTGTCAGCTTCCGCCTTCTTCAGGCGGGCGGCTTCCCGCTCCTCGCGCGCCTCCCGCGCGTTCCGCTCTGTCGCCTCCCGGAGGTCGGCGGCCGGATCAATCCGCCGGGTGGTGGAGGAGGTCTCCGCCGACTTCATGACGGAGCCGGCGGCCGACTTCTCGAGAGAGAGCGGGGCCCTAAAGTCAAGAATGTAAAAGCAAAGGAATTTCAGACGGAGTCGACGAAGAAAAAGTGAAGGCACAAAGGAAGGTAGCACTTACGCAGAAACCAGCTGCGGCGTCTTCACAACCTTGCGGAAGCGGTTGGCCTTTGCGGCCACTTCGTCCCGCTTGGTCGCCGCGGCTGAGCCCTTGGGCTTCTTCGGCCGGCTGCCGAACAGGCTTGACCCGGCCCTCCACTTCTTAGCACCGCCATGGGTGTCCGGCGCAGCAGACGAGCTCGTGCCCGGCTGGCCGGCTCCTGGCTGGTGGCGTGGGGCGACTTCCTCGTCATCGTCAGCCCAGTCCTCGAGACTGGCCCCAAGTCTCGGGCCACCAAGTCCGCCGCCTCCTCCCTCGGCGTCATCCTCCAGGGCCGCTGCCCCCAAGTCGGGGTCGTCAACATCGCTCTGCGCCCGGTCGAGGAGGAATTCGCGGTCCGGCCCCACGGTGCCGGCTGCTGGCTGGAGGAGGGGGTTCTGGCCAAAGCCGACTGGTCAGATCAGACAAGACGGACTCGGCAATGAAGAAGTCAAAGAGAAAGAGAAAAGGAAACAACTCACCAGAGGCGGAGGGTTGGCGCGTGAATACGGCTCCTTGCCGAACTGCCACACTTCTTTGAGGTTGCAGTTCGCAAGATAATTCACCACATAAGCTACCTCCTCGTGACGCATCTCCTTGGTGCACATCCGACTCGGGTCTTGATGCCCGCTCATCTGGCAAATCATGTGGGGGCGACCTTGGAGTGGGAGCACTTGGCGCGCCATGAAGGCGGCCAGCAAATCCGGCCCGGTCAGGCCCTCCGACTGCGTCAGCACTCGGAGTCGCGCGACGGCGCCGGCTCCTGCGGGCGTCAGCGTCCTGGCCCGATACGACCAGTTGGGCTGCCTCCCAGCCGGTGGGCCGGCTACATAGGCCGGCAGATTGACCCAGTCGCCCTCCGCGGAGACGCTCTTCACATAGAAGTACGACCGCTGCCACATCTTCACCGACTTTTTCAGCTTGATGGAGGGAAACGGGTTGTCGGCCCCCGACCTCCGCACGGCGATGAACGCGCCGCACTGAGCCGGCACGCCCACGACTTGGGTGCCGAGCTTGGAGTAGAAGAGCTCCCCCCAGAGCTCGATGGTGGGGAGAACACCGATGAAGCCTTCACACAGGGCGACAAAGGCGGACAGCAGCACCACCGTGTTGGGGGTGAGGTGGTGCGGCTGGAGACCATAGAATTCAAGAAAATAGAGGAAGAAGCTGCTCGCCGGTAGGCCAAGGCCGCGTAGGCAGTGCGAGCAGAAGACGACCCGCTCGTCCTCCTGCGGTGCTGGCGAGATTCCCCCCTCGGTGCGAGACAAACCTGCACGAGGTCCTCGCCAAGAAGTCGACGCGTCTTGCGGAGGAAATCGATGTGATCATCGTGGACCTCCGAACCGTCCCAGGTGCCGGAGTGCACCGCAGGGGGCGTGGCGGCGGAGGAAGAGCTCATTGTGAGCGGACCACCACAGCACTCGACGTAGCTTGAGGCGCAGCGGCGAGAAGAAGAAGAGGAAGCAATGAGGAGGTGGGGCGCGCGTGCTCTGCCACTCCCCCTCCTCCCCCTACTTATAGATTCATGGGCTGCGAAGCCGAGGGGCGGTTGTGGGATCTACTTCACCCACTACCCCACGCCCCCACGTTTATCGCGCAAAGTTACTGCGCGCAGTAACTCCGCGGGAACCTCAACCGTCCACCCCGGCCGCAGCGGATCCTCTCACATGCCGAGGCGCAGTAGTGGCGGGCCCCGCCTATAGGCATGTCCTGTCGCGCATGTGGGTGGGCGGACTGGCCCGTCCGCTTGTTGCCACGTGCCAGGCCCGAAACGGGGCGGTGGCTTGGAAGCTTAGCTGGTACGCCAATGGGATCCCGCCGAGGGGTTCGAAAATTTTGGACGAGTCAAATTGGGCGAGTGCGACTCCTACCAGTCGGTCCGGCAGAACTCGAACAAGGTTTTCACCTCAAGCACTCGGAGAAAGAAACTACTGGGGCTCCTCGTCTGATCATCCGCAACGCCTCATCAGCTTCGGGGACTACTATCGAAGTAATGGGCCACGTGTAGGCTAACCCGGGGCCCAGAACCCTTTCAAGACATGGGGGCTGACTGCGCCCCTCAAGACTCCAGATGAAGAGCTGCCTTCTGGAGGCCGGCTGAAGGAACAGTCGACTGCCCGCATGCGGCTGAGTCCTGGAGGCAAGGTCAAGACCGGCCGACTCCCGCCTGGTGGCTTCCAGAGAAGCCGGCCACGGGGAGTCAGCCCACGGCACCAACAAAGCCCATGCCCTCATTTTGGGGGATGGGACGGGGAGTGGCAATAGTGAAGCCCACTCCCTCGCCTTTTCAGGGGATGGCTAGGCTACAGTGTGCCGTACCAACGGAGATCTCCGTATGGCGCGGCACTGTTGCCATGCCATCCCTGACATCAGCAACAGTGGGCGGAATACAGCACCCACAACGGCCTGACAGTACGGTCCACGGATGCTGGGCCCTACTAGTCAGCGAGAGTCCAGAAGATGGCAAGAGCGCCACCAGTCGGACCCGTAGGGAGCCGGCCCCCGGGAATCGGTCTGCCCCTCCCACGGGTCCCCCGCGCCATTAACCAGACGAGACAGGGAGTGGCTACAGTGATCACCCGCCAGGCGGCGAGGCTGTAGCCACGACCCCGTGACCAAGCCTGCGTCATTAGAAGCACGGCTATAGTAATCAGCAGCCGGCAAGACCCGCAAGCGGCGGGTACGGCCTGTCGGCTCCGTACCGGACCAGTCGGCGGGCCCCAGCAGTCAGCAGGAAAGCCGGCAGGCGAAGAGACTGACGACTGGGCCCTGCGCCCAGACGGTTTACCATTGTACCCCTGGGGGGTAGGCCTATATAAACCCCCCAGGGCACCCATGCAAAGGGTTCTAACCCATTAGACCTAGACCAGATCATAGAGGAAGGAGGGAGCTAGCCCTGCCTTCTCCTACTTCCAGCATACAGCTCGAGGAGCGCTCTTGTACTCACTTTGCCTTAGTGATCATGCGGAGACCCCGCAGAGCAGGACTAGGGGTGTTATCTCCTAGGAGAGCCCCGAACCTGGGTAAAGTACGTCGGCGTTCGTGTCTACGCCTCATCCCGCTTCCGGGCACCGGCGACGTTCTACACGCTCCCACCATGATAAGCCATCCATTGGCATATGTCGCACCCAACCCCCGACGGAGATAACATGAGTATAACCATGCATGGCACTTCTATATTTTCAAACCCAGTATACATTTCCCTGTATTTTCCTCTCAGTTCCAACAGGGACATATCAATGTTGTTTCTTGCATTATCCTACTTATACTCTGAACAATGCTGATCTTACATTAACAATGCTTGTCCTTTTTGATATGATGCAGCGTCCCTACAGTTATTGCCCTTTGTAATCACACCACCTTTGCCAAAAACAGGGAAGCACAACTAGTTCCTCGCTCGATCAGACGACGGCAAAAGACTGATGATCATTCCCACATATGCACCAGAAAAGTTATATTGCAAAAACCCCACTGTGTACAAGCACCGTGAAATACGTGAGTATCCAGACAGTGGTTGTTACGTCTATGAGCAGGATACCATCTTGTTGGGACCTTCCGGATTTTTTAGTTGGAGGTGGGTAAACAGCCTTGGTTCACACTCTTTGTTTCTCGGACTGAATTATCCGATTAACCAGGAGATCACCGTTGGCAAGGACCTTGATGGCAGAGAGGCTCTGTTTGCTATGGAAAACTGTGTCTCCACGGCGAGCCCTGGGAGTTCGGGAGCAAACTCCCCTGATTGTCAACGATACAGCCCGCAGCCAAAAGAAGGTGAGAATGACAAAGGCATCTGGATTAACTTTGATCCTTAGATGTGTCGAGTATGACAGGCAGTGATGTGGTTCAAGCCTTTAGGTTGATAGGTAATTGGGCTGTTGCGTCGAAAGGGTGGAGTACTAGTGTCTCCGGATCACTGGTTGCTGAAGCAGGGCTGCAAATTATGATGGTGTTGGATCATCCCTCTTCGAATGACTTGTTGTCTTTGCTGCTTGTTCTGGATGGGTAGTTCTCTCTTTTGTTATGCATATTCCTTGTCATTTGGTCATCCTCGTCTATGTCACTCTTACTATCTATTTAGAATGTCATTCTCGTCTGGATCACAAGAGTCTGAGCGTTGCAGAAGGGTGCGTCTTGGTGGTGTAGCAAGACTTCTTATGAACTATCATGTCTTGCTATTTATGTCAGCAGTAGTCACTAGTCAGTGTTTTGATGTTGTATATATCGTTGTTTCGAACTGTTTATTATCTCGAACTCCTGGTGGGATAAATGAGGGCAACACCATTCTCCAGTATTCAGAGTATATCTCCTTTTTCAAGTTATAATTTGAGCTCAGTGTCTTTTCGATGATGTACACTTGTTTGGGCCAGTGAGGTGTCGTTGAATATGGGCCGAGTAGTAACGCAATGCCAAACAGGTCAATTATGACTCCCAAGCCGAGCTCTCAAAAGATCCTAAAAAATGGTCGGGCTCTCCAAAAAAAGAATAAGGACTCTTAGGCCAACATGTGGGCGCCACCGGTGTTTTCATGCGCTTGCGCGCTGAGGGCATATTGGCGCGTGTTCGAAATTCATGCTACCTTTTCATCCCCAATCTCCCGCCCCTCCCCCACCTCTGGAATCTCTGGTTCCCCCAAATCCCCCTCCTGTACTCCCTATACTCAAGCGCACTATCATGTCGCCGGTCAACGCGGATCTCCAGCTGAGGTCTGTCCTGCCTTCGAGCGCTGTGTGTTGTCCCTCAACAGTGCCATGGCGTCGCTTGATGACCAGTTTGCCGGTAAAGTGCTGATGGTAACCATCAATGGCGACTGGCCTCCCGTCTCGCTGGACGACCTTGTCAAAGCTCTTGGCATTGTGCACGGCATCAAAATAAGTGACTTGCTCGTCAAAGTCTGTCCGCCACCGGCTGATTTCTTCGTCAGGCTCCGGACAACTTTTGACAGCAGGATGGGGCTTGGTGCCCTCTGATCTTGAGTTTTTAACAAAGCTTACCTTCCACAGCATGCCTCAATGTGCTTGGAACAGTGAGTCCATTAATGAGCTTATCAACGACCTTGGAGGTGAGCTCTTAAGTATGTTTGTTCCTCCAGACAGCTGGGCTCTGATGGTTATGGCATGGATGAAGAAGTTGTCCACCATACCAAAGGTGATTGGTGTTGAGATACCGGTGTAGGAACCGGGGTTGTACTATTCGTCACCACCATGGCCGCCGTGGACCACGTTAGGGATGTACCTGTATCGAGTGTTCGTGCATGTCGAAGAAGTGGTCAATCCATCAATCGAAGTCCTGCTGCCGCCGCTGGTGCCAGGGTCCATCGATGACGTCCATTACAGGAGTCAACATCAGACTTCCCCTGTGTTGCTCGGAACGACGGATCACACAGGGCCTACTCCATCGCGTGGCGGAGGCTACTGCTTCTTTGGGAGAAGAGGCAGGGCTGGCTGCCTGGATGTGCTCTAATTTGAGGTAACAACTGAATCTTGTCACATACTAGTTAAATCTGAGCTATGGGTGTGAAGCACTGATGTGCCAGTACATTTGATTGTGACATGTTCTATTTTTGTACCTGAACTTTTTTTTAGAAAGGGTTGTACGTCAACTTAATATGCTAGCAGAACTTATTGTGTTGTCTATCTGTTTTCTTTGCACAACATTCAATATATTCCCCCATCATTGATAAAGACGATGAACCGTTATGTATGAGTTTGTTGCTTTCAACATAGCCCTAGCTGTAGTGATCCACTGCTTCCACCCTGATTGTGCCGCCTGCGTGAAATTTTTGTATGCAAGTTCAGTGTGCTATGATGTTCTATATGATTGTGTCAACTATATAAGTTTTTACTGAGCATGAACAATGCATATGGCTGAAAGATGTCTTTTCAAGCATCAACTGATGGGTCTCTCTCTCTCACACACACAAAAACACACGCACACACGCACAAGTGGGACCCGTTGAATTATTTCTTCGCTTGTGATAGCTTTTAATTAGGTTCCACTGTACTCTAACTTTTTTCTTAAGTTATTAATTGAGCTCGGTGACTTCAAAAAGTTCTACAGAAGCCTTGTTTGGGCCTTTTCGGCGTCGATGAATGTGGGCTGAGTAGCCATGTAAAGTTGTATTGTACTACACATGCTTTTTTTTAAAACATCAGCAATGCAACTGGGCCGATAGTTGTACACAATATCCAGGTCAACTTGTTATTCTCCACCCCGCTGGGCTTCCAATCTTTCCTAGGAGGGTTGCATTAGGCTTAACAATAAAATGGGCTTTAAGAAATAATAAATGGGATGTAATTATAAAACTGAGCAGTAACTATCTAAAAAAGCACCAAACACGTAATTAGTTTTTTTAATATTTTTTTGAATTTTTTGAATTTTAATTTCATTACTTGTTGCACGTGCAATATTTCATTGGATTTTTATGTAATACAAATTTATTTTGAAATTATATTTAATCTGACTAGAAATTTTGGGATAAAATATTTTGGATCCCATCAAAATGTGGGGAATTTTATTGAATTCTGTGTTGAGCGGCTGGTTGAAATTATTAATTTGTCCTAGCTAGAAAATGGGTTGTACTTTTAATAAACTGTAAATGGGCTGTCGTAAATTCCATTATAATTCAAAAACAGGTTGTACATTCTTACAAATCACAAATGGGCTATATGTTCTCTGCCACACACTTGTGGGCCTACTAAGTTGATGCGTACGCAAGGCTTTGTCAACTTATAGTCAACACACGGTTCTAGCAACAGTGGCCGTTGGATGTCCATCCAACGGATGTCATGCTTCTTCTTGAATCTCGGATATTCTTGCTTCAACCGCCCAAAAATGATTCCTCCCCCTGACATCTGGGGTGCACCATTTTGGAGGCTGACTTGTGGGCCTACTAAGTTGACGCGTACCAAGGGCTTTGTCAACTTAGTCAATATAAACGATTCTAGCTGCAGTGACCGTACGATGTCCATCCCACGACCGTTGTGCTTCTTCAACCTCTGCTCTTCTTGCTCCAGCCGCCCAAACCAGCGCGGGCCGTGCCTCCTGCTCCTGCCTCCCGTGTACGGATGTGCTGCCACCGCTGGCCATGCCATCCCACTGTACTCACCCACACCTCCTGTTATTCTCCGGCGACGGCAGCCTCACACCGCAGCCAAAGCAGTCAACCCATGTACTCCCCTCCGCATGGGCGTCCACTACCGCATCTTCCCCGGCTCCACGTCATTCCCTTCCTGGGCCTCGCCATCGTCCACCGCCTTGATGCTCTCGGCGCGGCGTGGTAAACGTGGTCAATGAAGCACAACCATCGAAAGAGGACTTTAGGCAGTGAGGCTGACAGTTGGACCCACCAGCTACTTCTTCGAACACAAGGAAGTGCGTCCTTATTACTCGCAAAATAACAACAATTCCTCCCCCTGACAGCTGGGACCGACCAGTTGTATCTTCGCACGCAAGGAAGTGCGTCCTTATCCTCCCTGACCGCTGGGACCCACCCGGTCAAAGCGTATGTAATGTTGTCTGTCTGGTCGAGAATGTGAACGTACATATTGGTCGATCGGTCTCTCTGCAAGTATGAACCATCGCCGAGTAAATAGCAGCACGTGTCGTTCTAGCGCACCTGACATAACAGTTCACGCAGTCCCATCTAAGTCCTGTATACGTACGTACAGCCAGAGGGCAAAAACTATGGCCACGTACGTACATACGGGCGGGGTCATGAGCGCGTATTCGTGCATATATACGGACGACCAGCGCTTGTGTAAATGGAGAGGCAATGGGTGGAAACAATGGCGTCATGTTCATCGGGCAACGAATCAGCTGGGTCGGAACGGAGAAATAGTGTCCTGTTCATCGGGAGGCAATCGAGAGGGTCAGAATGTGTCCTGTTCAATGGGAGCCAACTGGCTTGGACGGAACAGCCGAAACGGGGTCTGGCGCACCACAGAATGGAGGAAACGGCCTTCTGTTCGACCGACCATGGTCGAACAAGATCCTGTTCATCGGGAGGGGTCTGGTGTATCGCAAAATGGAGGAAACGGACTTGTGTTCGAGTGCCCACGATCGAAATGGGGTCCTGTTGATCGGGAGGGGTGTGGCGTACCGCAAAACAGAGGAAACAGACTTGTGTTGGAGCACTAGGTCGAAACAGGGGTCCTGTTCATCAGGAGGGGTGTGGCGTACCGCAAAACGGGACTCCACGGGCTACTGTTCATCTCTACCATCGACCTCGTCTAGCCTCCACGGGCTACTATTCATCCATGGCTACTGTTCATCCAGCCTCCACCAGCTGTTGCTCATCCAGCCTCCACGTGGTCCTATTCATCCACCCCCAACCCGTTGGGCCACAGTGGCCTCCTCGGGGTCCTGTTCATCCAGCAGCAATGGCCTACTACCACGGGGTCCTGTTCATCCAACCCCTACCAGGAACTGTACGTCCACAGCCAACCAACCGTCTCGACTCGTTCTACATACCGCGCGCACGGTAGCAACAATCATTGTTCATTGAGAGGCAACCCAACACCGGCTGGCTACATCTCGCACGGGGGCTCGATCGGCTTTAGTAAGCAGCAGAAGTGATCAATCGCTCGGGTTCAGTTAGCAGTAGCAGTGAAGAAATTGCTCGGGTTCAGTCAGTCGCGAATGAATCGCTCGGGTTCAGTTAACAGCCAAGGGATCGATCGCTCGGGTTCAGTTAGCCAACGCCTCGCACACATGCGTGTACGCGAGAGAAATGCGCAAACCACAGTGCATCGCTCAGCCCCGACGACCCAACGTAACCGGGAACTCCCCAATATTTTCCTCGCCCTCGCTTCTACCACAGTTTTTTCCATCATGGACGACGCAAAGAATTTCATGCAGCTGCGTCTCCGACCCGCCCAGGACGAAAAGACCATTTTTTGTCATGATTTTTTGTCATAGAAGTAGAAGCCCACCACATCTATGATGATACCGGGTTTTGTCACAATTATCGTCATAGAAGTGTCATAAGCATGACAGAAAAAAATTCGTTCGACCCAAAATGTCACGGATGTATCCTTTTTGTAGTGATACCTCTCGATCCTGGCATTCTTCTCAAGGATAAACTTCGACTCCTGGAACATCTCATATGCTTCATGACGTTCAAAACGCCTTTGAAGTCCTGGCTCTAAGCCATACATCATGGTGCACTGAACTATTGAGTAGTCATCAACATGCGACTGCTAGGCGTTCACAACGTCCACAGACGCTGGAGGGGGTGGCATACCAAGCGGTGCATCAAGGACATAAGCCTTTTGGGAACCGTGAGGATAATCCTCATATTACGGGCCCAGTCCACAAAGTCACTTCCATCATCTCTCAGCTTAGCTTTCTCTAGGAACGCATTAAAATTCAGGGCAGCTACTGTGCGAGCCAATGATCTATAACATAAATTTGCAAAGATAACCTAGACTACTGTTCATGATAAATGATTTCAATTAATCACATTACCTAAGAACTCCCACTCAAATCAACATCCCTCCGGTTGTCCGAGTGTAACACGATCCAAATTCACCAACCCAAGTTTGATCATCATGTGAGATGAGGTGGTTTCAATGGTGAACATCTCCATGTTGATCATATCAACTATATGACTCGTGTTCAACCTTTTGATCTCTTGTGTTCCAAGGCCATGTCTGTACATGCTAGGCTCGTCAAGTTTAACCCAAGTGTTCCGCATGTGCAACACTGGCTTGCACCCGTTGTATGTGAACGTAGAGTCTATCACACCCGATCATCGTGTGGTGCTTCAAAACGACGAACTTTTGCAATGGTGCACACTTGGGGAGAACACAATTTTATCTTGAAATTTCAGTGAGGGATCACCTTATAATGCTACCGTCGTCCTAAGCAAAATAAGATGCATAAAAGGATTAATATAACATGCAAATCATAAGTAACATGATATGGCCATCAACTCGTGTTGTTGATCTCCATCTCCAAAGCACCGGCATGACACCATGATCACCATCATCGTGTTTCCATCAGGGTTTTCACACCAACCATGCTTCTACTACTATAGCTACCACTTAGTCATAAAGTAAAGCATTACATAGCGCTTAATGATTGACACGCAGGTCATACAATAATTAAAGACAACCCTATGGCTCATGCCGGTTGCCGTATGCATCGACATACAAGTCGATATAAACTATTACAAACATGATCATCTCATACATCAAATATATTTCATCATGTCTTTGGCCATATCAGATCATAACATACCCTGCAAAAACAAGTTAGACGTCCTCTAATTATTGTTGCATGTTTTACGTGTCTGCTATGGGTATCTAGCAAGAACGATTCTTACCTACGCAAAGCCACAACGGTGATATGCAAGTTCATATTTAACCTTCTATAAGGACAGCCTTTGTCGAATCCGATTCAACTAAGGTGGGAGAGACAGACACCCGCCAGCCATCTTTATGCAACAAAGTCACATGTCTGTCGATGGAACCGGTCTCATGTAAGTGGACATGTAATGTTGGTCCGGGCCGCTTCATCCCACAATACCGCTGAATCAAGAAAAGACCAAGGAAGGAAGCAAATTGAATATCAACACCCACAAACTCCTTTGTGTTCTACTCATGATGTCATCTACGCATAGAGCTAGCTCTGATACCATTGTTGGGGAACGTTGCATGGGAAACAAAAAATTCCCTACGCTCACCAAGATCAATCTAGGAGATGACCATATACGAGAGGAGTGTTGGGTTCTACGGTAGGGTGCGTCGACTATAAATTAAAATTTTCCTATGCGCAGAACAACCAAGAACATGCTAACGGAGATGGATCACAGTTCATTACCACTAGACGTGCAGTGTCGTGCAGCGGAAGAAGAGTTGGTGCAGCGCGTCCACGTGGATCGTCTCCTCCTTGTCCGATCTCCCTCGAACAGCCGATCGCCGGTTCCCACGTACAGGTTCACCGGAGCGGCGCAAGTGCACCACCTCTAACGGTATCCGCGCGTGCAAGAGGAACGTCGTGTGCCGCACTGCTAGGTCTGATCACACAACTGGTGGCGAGTGGAGGTGTCTATTCACAACACATGCAAACCCTAGTGACAGCACCGAAGCGATCAATCAAATCAGTGTAACGCACCCCACTTTATATAGGTGTCCGTCGCGGGCTCAACACTTGGGCCTCGCACGGACTCTAAAGCCCATAACTCTACTCGGCCACAATCCGAATACATCTCGGATCACATCCGACCAGTGTCCCCGGATCCGACCTTGTAGGTTCCTTCCTGAGGGAGTCCTGGATTAGGGGGTGTTCAGATAGCCGGACTATACCTTCAGCCGGACTCTTGGACTATGAAGATACAAGATTGAAGACTCCGTCCCGTGTACGAAGGGACTTTCCTTGGCGTGGAAGGCAAGCTAGGCGATACGGATATGAAGATCTCCTACCATTGTAACCGACTTTGTGTAACCCTAACCCTCTCCGGTGTCTATATAAACCGGAGGGTCTTAGTCCATAGGACAACGTACACATCAACAATCATACCATAGGCTAGCTTCTAGGGTTTAGCCTCCTCGATCTCGTGGTAGATCTACTCTTGTACTACCCATATCATCAATATTAATCAAGCAGGACGTAGGGTTTTACCTCCATCGAGAGGGCCCGAACCTGGGTAAAACTTCGTGTCCCTTGCCTCCTGTTACCATCCGGCCTAGACGCACAGTTCGGGACCCCCTACCCGAGATCCGCCGGTTTTGACACCGACATTGGTGCTTTCATTGAGAGTCCTCTGTGTTGTCGCCATCAGGCTCGATGGCTCCTACGATCATTAATAGCGATGCAGTCCAGGGTGAGACCTTCCTCCTCGGACAGATCTTCGTCTTCGGTGGCTTCGCACTGCGGGCCAATTCGCTTGGCCATCTGGAGCAGCTCGAAAGCTACGCCCCCGGCCGTCAGGTCAGATTTGGAAGTTTAAACTACACGGCTGACATCCGCGGGGACTTGACCTTCGACGGATTTGAGCCACTGCCGAGCACGCCGCACTGTCACGACGAGCATGATTTAGCTCTGTCGCCGAACAGTGCCCTGGAGGCCGCACCCGCGTCAGCTCCGACCCTTAATTCAGAGCCAACTGCACCGATCGAGGATGGGCGGCTGGACGCCACCTCGGGGACTGCGACCCCAACGGCGATTGAGCCGAACACCAGCCCCGTACTCTGCGAGACTCATGACTCCAAGGAGCCGGACACCTCTCCGGACTCCGAACCCTCCGCACCCCTGCCGATCGAATCCGATTGGGCGCCAATCATGGAGTTCACTGCCGCGGACATCTTTCAGCACTCGCCTCTCGGCGATATCCTGAAGTCACTAAAGTCTCTCTCTTTATCAGGAGAGCCCTGGCTAGACTATGGTCAGCAAGGTTGGGGTACGGACGACGAAGAAATTCAAAGCCCACCCACCACCCACTTTGTATCCACTGTCGACGACTTAACCGACATGCTCGACCTCGACTCCGAAGACATCGACGGTATGGACGCTGATGAAGGAGACGATGAAGAACCAGCGCCTATTGGGCCCTGGAATGCCACCTCGTCACATGACGTATACATGGTGGATGCACCAAAAGATGACGACGACGAGCGGAAGGACGCACCAAAGGCTTGTTCCCTCGAAAAGCAGTCAAAGCGGCGATGCAAGCGCCGCCCCAAATCCCGCCCCGACAGAAATAGCGATCACACAGACCTAGCGCTGGAGCAGGGCGAACCGCTGCCAGACAACGGCAATCCGGATAATCAAACCGAACAAACAAATCCTATCAAGGATCATGGTCCGGACGACATAACGCCGGACAGGCACCAGGAGCAGCAGACTGCCCGTAAAAGGCTCGTTGCCACCGCAAGGAGTCTGAGAAAGCAGAAGCAAAGGCTCAAGGCCGCGCAAGACACACTCCAAATCAGATGGAGTAAAATACTCAACACAGCAGCAAGGTACGGCGACAATCGCCCCTACAAGAGCTACCCAAAGCGGAAGCTGCTACCCGAATTCGATGAGGAGGCCTCAGACCCCCCACAACCAAATATCAAAGCAGCCACCTGGTCGGATGGACGACCCCTCTACCAACATAGAGCGGCATACAATGCCGCTCACCATACAACACGCAACCAATGCGAGGGCTCGCACCCAAAGAACGGTGCAACAAGATCCATCTATGGACCATGCAAGCGCGCCCCAGCATACAATGCAACACAAAAAACATCCGAACAACGCATTACACCTAGCTACAGGGGTGCCGCACACCCCCTATGTTTCACCGATGAGGTGCTGGACCACGAATTTCCAGAGGGATTCAAGCCTGTAAACATAGAGGCATACGGCGGAACAACAGACCCTGGGGTCTGGATTGAGGACTACATCCTTCATATCCATATGGCTCGAGGAGATGATCTCCACGCCATCAAGTACCTACCCCTTAAGCTCAAAGGGCCAGCTCGTCACTGGCTCAAAGGCCTCCCCGAAAGCTCCATTGGAAGTTGGGAAGAGCTCTAAGACGCCTTTCGGGCAAATTTTCAAGGGACTTATGTCCGACCTCCGGATGCGGACGATTTGAGTCATATAACTCAACAGCCCAGAGAGTCAGTCCGAAAGCTTTGGAACAGGTTTCTTACTAAAAAGAACCAGATTGTCGACTATCCGGACGCCAAAGCCTTAGCGGCTTTCAAGCATAGCGTCCGTGACGAATGGCTCGCCAGACACCTCGGCCAAAATAAGCCGAGAACGATGGCCGCATTAACAAACCTCATGACCCGCTTTTGTGTGGGAGAGGACAGCTGGCTAGCCAGATGCAACACCAGCGACCCCACTACATCTGAAGTTAGAGATGGAAACGGGAAATCACGGCGCAACAGCAATAACAAACGCTGGAATAAAGAAGACAGCATGAAGGGCACGGCAGTAAAAGCCGGATTCAAAAGCTCTTGGCCAGGACAAAAGCCGCCCCCTAAAGGCCCCAGGGATGAATTGTCCAGCCTCAACAAAATTCTGGACCAAGTATGTCAGATTCATAGTACCCCTGGTAAACCTGCTAATCATACCCACAGAGAATGTTGGGTCTTCAAGAAGTCCAGCAAGCTCAACGCCGTACATAAGGGGGAGGATACACCAAGTGAAGACGAGGACGAGCCCCCCAAGCAAGACACGGGGGAGCAAAAGCAGTTTCCACCAGAAGTCAAAACAGTAAATGTGTTACACATAATCAAGGGAAAAAACAAGGCGACACTCCCAGGAAAGTATACCCAAGTGCCTGTCACCACGAAGTCCTGCCACTGGTCATCTCAACCGATCACTTTCGACCATCGCGATTACTCAGCAAGTATCCGGCACGCAGGATGGGTTGCCCTGGTATTAGACCCAGTAATTGGCGGATATCACTTCACAAGGGTCTTGATGGACGGCGGCAGTAGCCTAAACCTAATATATCAGGATACAATCTGCGGGATGGGGTTAGACCCAACACAAATTCGCCATAGCAATACTACCTTTAAAGGAGTAACGCCAGGCCCAAGGGCTCGTTGTACGGGCTCCCTCCTAATACAAGTTACATTCGGCTCCTCTGATAACTTTCGTCGCAAGCATTTAACTTTCCACGTCGCTCCGTTTCAAACTGGCTATCAAGCACTGCTCGGACGCGAAGCTTTCGCTCGCTTTAATGCAATACCACACTACGCCTCCCTCACACTCAAGATGCCCGGTCCACGTGGCATCATCACAGTGCACGGAAATATCAAGCGATCTCTACGCGCCGAAGAGAGTGAGGCTGCCTTGGCCGCCGCACACTAAAGGCGCCCGGACAAGCGAAAGCATCCAATAGGTCGTCAAGACCTCAGATACAACTAATCAAGTCCGGCGCCACTATTTATACGGAAATAAGTGGTCACACCGCTATTTGTCAATACAAGGGGCTCAACGCGCGCAGACAAGTGGCAATTTCTTATCATCTTGAATTATACATGGTCTCTTTGAAAACTATCCTTTTGCACGACAACTTTTTCACTTAACTTCATCTCTTTTACAGACGATCATCGTGCTACACCCGTCCAAGATATGGCACAACGGAGACACAGGCGCAAACATGCAGCAGGGATCCGCTCCAAGGATTCTTTTTAGATTAAGACCCTGCGTAAACCGTTTTAATGTCTCTTGTTGATACATATCCACCGTTGAGAAGGATGCTGACGTCTTGGCATGTAGCCACGCCAGAACAATGCACGTACCTGGACACACGGGGCTTCTTACAAAGGCCACTATTAAGGCCCGGTTTATACCACAAAGACCGAATACCTTAGGGAGTGTTCGGCGTCGCGAGTTTGGCCCTATATGCATCAGCTTCGAATCATTGTCTTTGGTCAAATGTTGGGTTTGCCCAGCTCCTGTGTTTTGGTGCCTTACGTTCCGCCTTGCCGGCTAATGTAGCACCAGGAGAACTGTTGCGATTGTTCCCTGGTTCATCCGGACGAGCACCTCAGTAGAGAAAGCCGAAAACTGACTGTCATGATATAGCGTGAGACTGGTCAACCACTCGATGACCTGTGGGAATGTTAGAATTCCTCCGCCTTAACAAAGGGCTGTTTCTCGGCCAGGCATGTACGCACCCCGAGATCGGGAGAGTGCGGAGCCACCAAGGGCTATCTAGTAGCCCCACTGTCAAACTCCTATGGCTAAGTGAAAGTGCTAAAGCATTATAGTCCGGTTGCCTCGCTTGCTCCGCTATCACCTCCTTAATAGGACCAAGACGTTGGGTTAAGTGTGAATGTGTGTTTTTGCGAGCACCTCCACATCATATGCGTGAGGGTTGAAGCCGACGGCTGCAATCTTTCAGGTTATACACATGTATACATAAACGGCCGCCCAGGAGGCATCATATTACTTTCAAGCAAAAGTATAAAAATAGCCTTATAAAAATTTATAAAAGCATTTCACTTACAATGAGATTACATATCACTCAAACATAATATTTTTTGAGCACTGGGTCTCTATCAAACGGGCACCCTCAAGAACTTCTTTAAAGTAGTGCTCGGCAGCCTTTTGACCTATAGCCGAATCCCGCGCTGCAACATTGGTAGCATCCATCTCCGCCCAATATGCCTTAACACGGGAAAAGGCCATCCGTGCGCCCTCTATGCACGCCGACCTCCTCATCGCATCAATGCGCGGCACCACGTCAAGGACCTGCTGCACCAAGTTGAAATAGCTGTTCGGTTTTGGCCTTCCCGGCCATAGCTGATCCACAACAGACCTCATAGAGAGTCCGGAAAACCTATTTAGTTTGGCCCACTTGGCTAATTGGTCAGTCAATGAAAGTGGACGCTCGGGAGAATGGAATTGCCTCCAAAACAGCTAGTCTACTCCACGGTCCGTCTGACCCTAGAAGTACTTGGCCGCATCGGCAGCGCTCGCCGCCAAATCCATATACACATCCTCCGAACTCCACAGCCGATCCAGATGGGCATACCGTGGATCTCCGAATTTCCTCCGCAACATAAAGGATTTCCCAGCTACAATATCCCCGGCTTCCCGCAGCTCCTCCTTCTTTGCCCTCATAGCAGAGCGGAGATCCTTTTTCGTCGCAGCAGCCTTCTCAAGGTCCGATGCCTTCGCTTGGTTTTCCTTTTCAAGAACCCGGCAACGGTGGGCGGCGGCTTTTAATTCTATAGCCATCTTGGACATCTTGTCTCGGGTCTCGCCATGCACGGCCCTCTCGGCTTGCAACTCTTCGGCCGCCTTCACAGCAACCGCATTACCTAACCTCACTTGTTCCTTGGCTCGGGCAAGTTCTGCCTGCAAGGCTTCAACAGTGGCAGCTCCATCTGCAGTCACAACATATTTAAGATGCTGGCATCATGCTGCTCTTCCTATGTGGCGTTTACCAGATATTGACACTTACCCTATGCCTTGTCAAGCCTTTTGTTAACAAGCTCGATGTCGGCATCTGCCGCATCCAACTGCCGTTCTAAATGGGCAAACTCGCTAGTCCGGCTAGACACCGGAGCTTCCATCACCTGCACATAAAGGCAGTATGGTTATTTCCTGGAAAGATGATCCTCTGTTGGTCGTCGTTTCCGACGACAACCAGAGTCTCAGGGGCTACTACCTACACAGGGCACACCTAGCATGTGCAGGATTATCATACATTCTTTTGCGTACCTCAAAGCCTGTCAGTAGACTCATAAAAGCTTCATGCAATCCGCTTTCGGCGGACGATATTCTCTCCATCACCATATTCATCATCACACGGTGTTCATCTGAGATGACCACTCGCCCCACCAACTCCCTCAGAACATCCGATCGCACACTAGATGGGGCCGGACTCTTTTGTCTGCTCCCTTCGGGAGCCGGACACTGGGAGCTTCGGGGGTCAATGGGATTATCTTCTGGCCTCACCGGACTCGGAGAGGCCCTCCGCGACGACACTTCAGGGTCGCCCGCTTTTGGAGTGGAGGAGTCCGGAGGAGGCGTTTCGCTCTCCATCATCTCTGGAAGAAGATCCCCCGAAGATGAGCTCATTTGAGAGGGGCTAAGGCCCGAACTGCAAAATATATGCGGTGGTTATTTTCTCAGAAGGAAAAAATGGCATATCTGTACTGTTAAAGGTATTTCGGGTCACTTACGACTCGTGGGAGAATTGATCCCCCCGCGAACTTTGTGCGGTAACAGTGCCCCCCAAGGTGGGACCCTCTGTGGGAGACTTCTTCTCCCGTTTGGAAGCTTCGGCTTCCGAATCCCCGGGCGCAGTCCTTTTCCTCTTCTAGTTGCCTTCCCTCATGGAGACGCTCGCTCCCTCAGCTAGAATGGGCAGCGTTGGGGGCCCACGTCCGCCCGCATTATCCTCCACAGTATCTTCCTTCAAGGGCTCCGGGCAAGGTGTGGTCTGGAGCATCTTTTCCAATACCGGATTTTCCAAACCCTCAGGGAGGGGGGCCGAACAGCGAATCAACTTCGCCTTTGTTAGCCAGTCCTGGTCAAAAAGTGAACTCTCAGAAATAACTTCATAACAAAGTAGAGAAAGTATGTTCGGTCGGAAGATGCCTTACCTGTTCGGCGGTGCGGTTGCTACTCAGGCCCACGTCCTCGGTGATTTCCGGACACTCCGTCTGAGGTCCGAAGAATGACTTTTACATCTCCTCGTGCGTTAGGCCGAGAAAATTTTGAATGGCACGTGGTCCCTCGGGATTGAACTCCCACAGGCGAAGAGGCCGGCGTTTGCAAGGCTGGACTTGACGAACCAGCATAACCTGTATCACCGCAACCAAACTGAAATCTCCATTGAAGAGATCTTGAATGCGGCCTTGCAGTATAGGCACGTCCTTGACTGGACCCTAGCTCAGACCTCTGCTGATCGATGACATCAGCTATGGTGGGGGGCCCGAGCGGAAAACAGGGGGGCCGCCCACTTGGCACTTCTAGGAGCCGTGATGTAGAACCACTCCTGTTGCCACAATTCAAACACCTCTGGGATGGAACCTTTGGGCCACGGAGCTCCCGTCATCTTGCGTATTGAGGAACCTCCACACGCTGCATGTTGCCCCTCGACCAGCTTCGACTTCACTTCAAAGGTCTTGAGCCATAGGCCAAAGTGAGGGGTAACCCGGAGGAAGGCCTCGCACATGATAATAAATGTCGTGATATGAAGAAAGGAGTCCGGAGCTAGATCATGAAAATCTAGCCCGTAGTAAAACATCAAACCCCTGACGAAAGGATCCAAGGCAAGGCCTAGGCCTCGGGGAGGCAGCCGATGCAAAATCTCGGCGGTCAGATATCTGGCCTCCCTCAACTTCTTGATGTCTTCTTCCGTGACGGAGGAAGGCATCCATCGGCCTTGAAGGCTAGATCCGGACATGACTGAAGGTTCGGGGCGCCTAACCTGAACTTCGGGCGTTTGAGCTTGAGGTGGGGGAAGGATTCGATTAAGCACGGGAGGGAAAAATAAAAGCCTTGTCCCCTTTATAAAGAGGGTGAATATCAAGCGTCCTCTCCGTGTCCGTTTGGACTTGCCTATAATCTAGGAGTCCTAGAAGCGGTTGGGTTACCCACGCCCGTATTGATGAGAATCCCGGGATAAGGGGACACGATCTCTGCTTTAACAAGACGTGCCAAGGAAACCGCCTCGCATGATGCACTGAGGTGGGATAATGAAACAACTCGGATAAAGGCTTGGCCGTGGTGTGACACGCTACAGAATACGTCAGCAGATTAGATTGGTGTAAATATTATTCTCTCTATGGCAATATGTGGAAACTTATTTTGCAAAGCCGGACACTATCTTTGTGTTCAAAATCTTCTATGAAGTACTTGGAGGAGGAACCCGCCTTGCAATGTCGAAGACAATCTGCACGCCGGACTCGTCGTCATTGAAGCCTGGTTCAGGGGCTACTGAGGGAGTCCTGGATTAGGGGGTGTTCGAATAGCCGGACTATACCTTCAGCCGGACTCCTGGACTATGAAGATACAAGATTGAAGACTCTGTCCCGTGTCCGGAAGGGACTTTCCTTGGCGTGGAAGGCAAGCTAGGCGATACGGATATGAAGATCTCCTACCATTGTAACCGACTTTGTGTAACCCTAACCCTCTCCGGTGTCTATATAAACCGGAGGGTTTTAGTCCGTAGGACAACGTACACATCAACAATCATACCATAGGCTAGCTTCTAGGGTTTAGCCTCCTCGATCTCGTGGTAGATCTACTCTTGTACTACCCATATCATCAATATTAATCAAGCAGGACGTAGGGTTTTACCTCCATCGAGAGGGCCCGAACCTGGGTAAAACTTCGTGTCCCTTGCCTCCTGTTACCATCCGGCCTAGACGCACAGTTCGGGACCCCCTACCCGAGATCTGCCGGTTTTGACACCGACAGTTCCCTTAAGCGCGCGACCCCTTAGGTTCAAGCCGGCTTGGTCGCAGTTCGGATCACCTTCGAACTGCACGGTTGGTAGCGGGCCCTAGCAAGGCATGCTGAACACCAAGCAGACTATGAAGCTAGTTAGGCGAACCTATACATCATACTTCCATTTCTTTTGCCACACGATATGTGTTGTCGGGCTCAAGGCGAGTCTGTCATCCTTGTGCTAGCCCGACCTCTTTCTCGTTCCAGTGATGCCGACCACAAACCATATTATCTCATAATCCTTGTCGCATGGCCATGCTTATCCTGGTCGGATCACACGAGGGGCCCAGAGTATATCTCTCCTGATCGGAGGGGCAAATCCCATCTTGCTCGACCATGTCTCGCGGCATGGGTCTGGACAAGCCCGAAACCTACCTTTGTAACTACCCAGTCATGGAGTAGCGTTTTGTTGGCCCAAAGAAAGTCTGTCACCATCCTGAGTACATGCTCCAGCTCAGGTCTTAGGACATAGAGCGTATGTTGTACTAGAGACTCAGAGATGACATATAGCTGCGTCTCATAGTTGGGTCTGTCCGACTTGGACCTTATCTCGACTGGGATCCGACTACATCGAATCCGACCAGATCCTTCCAAGTCCATATTATCCGGTTAGCATCCAATGCCCCATGGCTAGTGAGACCAAGCCATCGACCGTGTTATATGCTAGTCTAGTTGGTTGCGCATACACACAGCCCTTTCGACTAGGGACCTTTTAGGATAGTCATCATACAATGCATAGTCCCACAAACAAGTCACGTACTTGCTGATACACATCATTGATAATGTCCAAGGACTATCTTTATTCATAAACACATAGGAAATATCATCATACATGATTGCTCTAGGGCATATCTCCAATAGTCTCCCACTTGCACTAGAGTCAATCAAATAGACATCGGATGCCCATAGCTCTAACGTGTCCGTTATGCTTGGATTGTGGAAGCGGCTTAGTCAACGGATTTGCAACATTTGCATCCATGTGAATTTTGCATAACTCAACATCACCATTCTTTACGATCTTTCGTACCAGGTGATATTTTTGATCTATGTGTCTGGTCTTGTGGTGATCCCTCGGCTCCTTGGCTTGTGCGATGGCACCAGAATTATCACAACAGCGGTCCAACGGTTTTACCGAGGCTAGGAAAATACCAAGATCATCCAGAAAGTTCCGGATCCAAACACCTTCCTTTGCAGCTCCACAAACCGCAATGTATTCGGCTTCTGTGGTAGAATCGGCCACCATATCTTGCTTGGAACTCATCCAGCTCGTTGCTCCTCCGTTCATAACATACACGAATCCGGACTGTGATTGACAATCATCTCTGTCGGTTTGGACACTAGCATCGGCGTAACCCCTTACGACGAGCTTTTCCTCACCTCCATAAACTAGGAACATCTCTTTAGTCCTTTTCAGGTACTTCAAAATAGTCTTTACCGCTGCCCAGTGACTCTCACCTGGGTTCGCCTGGTATCTACTTGTTAGGCTTATTGCAAAAGCAACATCAGGCCGTGTACATATCAGGGCATACATGATGAATCCAATTGCCGAGGCATACGGAATCCGACTCATCCTGCTTCGCTCATCAGATCTCGAAGGACTCTGAGTCTCTCTTAGCCTTATACCATGTGAAACAAGCAAGAACCCTTTTTTGGCCTCACTCATGTTGAACCTCTTCAACACTTTATCTATGTACGTGCTTTGGCTCAAGCCAAGCAGCCTCCTCGATCTATCTCTATAGATCTTGATGCCTAAAATGTAAACTGCCTCACCAAGATCCTTCATTTAAAACTTGCCATTCAATTATTCCTTGAACAAGTTCAGCATCGAAACATCATTTCCGATCAGTAGTATGTCATCCACATACAAGATCAAAAACACAATCGAGCTCCCACTTAACTGCTTCTATAAACAAGCGTCCTCATCGCTTTTTGATGAAACCGAGACCAGTGACGACCTCAGCAAAACGAATGTTCCAACTCTGAGATGCTTGCCTCAACCCATAAATGGATCTCTTGAGCTTGCATACTTTACTAGTTCTAGTGGGATCGACAAAACCCTTGGGCTGTATCATATACATGTCCTCGGTTAAATTTCCGTGAAGGAAAGCCGTTTTGACATCCATCTGCCATATCTCGTAATCGAAATATGCAGCTATAGCTAGTACGATCCTCACCGACTTAAGCTTCGCTACCAGCGAGTAAGTCTCGTCGTAGTCAATTCCTTGAACTTGTCCATAACCTTTAGCGACAAGCCAAGCTTTGTGGATCTGAACATTTCCATCCACATCGGTTTTCTTCTTAAAGACCCATTTGCAGCCAATGGCCTTTATGCCAGGCGGTGGATCAACCAAGTCCCAGAATTGATTTTCATCCATGGACTTTAACTCGGATCTCATGGCCTCTAGCCATGCCTCAGAATCCGGGCTCACCATCGCTTTCGCATACATGGTCGGCTCGTCGCTTTCTAGCAACAATACATCACTCACTTTGCGCAATCTTTTCAACCTCCGTGGTTTTGGTGCCGCTTCCACTACAGGTTCCCCGACTGACTCCGGTATGATCTCATCACCCACCGAGCCATCCCCAAGTGGTACTCGAATTTCTTCGAGTCGGACCATCCTCCCACTGGCCTCCCGACTGAGAAACTCTTTCTCAAGGAAAACCCCGTTCCGAGCAACAAACACTTTATTCTCTTCCCGGTTGTAGAAGCTATATCCCAAGGTTTCCCTCGGATATCCCATGAATATGCATTTGTCTAACTTGGTTGTAAGATTGTCTAACATAAGTCGCTTGACAAATGCTTCACAACCCCAAATCTTTAGAGAAGACAAACTGGGAGTCTTCCCGGTCCACATCTCATGTGGTGTCTTATCTACGGATTTTGATGGTACCCTGTTAAGTGTGAAAGCTGCAGTTTCTAGAGCATATCCCCAGAATGACAAGGGTAAATCTGATTTGATAATCATAGATCAGACCATGTCCAACAAGGTATGATTCCTCCGTTCCGACACGCCGTTTCTCTGTGGCATACTCGAAGGTGTGAGTTGAGGTACTATGCCTCGACTTTTCCGATGATCATCAAACTCCTGGCTCATGTACTCACCTCCACGATTAGACCGTAGAAGTTTTATAGTCTTGCCGAGCTGATTCTCAACCTCATTCTGAAACTCTTTGAACTTTTCAAAAGTTTTTGACTTGTGCCTCATCAAATAGATATATCCATATCTACTCAAGTCGTCATTAAAAGTCACGAAGTACTGATAGACACCTCTGGCAGTTCTGCTCATTGGTCCACACATATCACTATGTATCAGTTCCAACAGCTCGGACGCCCTCTCGCAATTCTTTGCGAAAGGAGACATAGTCATCTTGTCGAGCAAGCATGATTCGCATGTCTCGAATGACTCGAAGTAGGACGAAGTTAGGAGCCCATCATCATGGAGATTCTTCATGCGCTTCAGACTAATGTGTCCAAGCCGGCAATGACAGAAGTATGTCGGATTTATCTCATTAAGCTTATGCCTCTTGACATTCACGTTATAGACCGGTTCATGTTCTAGATTTAATATAAATAGCCCATCAAGAATGGGTGCATAGCCATGGAACACCCCATTCAAATAAATCAAACAACCATTGTCCTTTAAAT